>NW_008684245.1:0-37255 GCF_000695815.1 Acanthisitta chloris
ACCCTTAAATTCTATGATTCGATGAAAAGGATGAGCAATTAAGGATATAACTTAAGGTGTTAAGGTTTTGGCTTGGTTTTAATCAATGAAAATGACTTTTGTCTGGTGGCATGTCATCCTGTCTACCGAAGAACCACAGAGAAACACCTGCATTTCCCTAAAATGAACAGATTCTGTCCATGCATCACCACCAAGCCACAGTTCGGTGACATCTCAAAGCATATGCGATGTCTTCTTTCAGCAATGTAGGAAGACAAAGCAAAACCAAAGAACACAATATCATCGGGGGGGAGAAAATTAATTTGAGGTTTGTTGCGTGTAGAGAGGTTGTGCCTGTGCTCTGATGTACCCATCGAATTTAGGACGGCCGATCCGCAGACTTGGCTCGCAGCTGGGGAGAGTGTGAGAGGTGCTGCTAGCAGGGAAGGCGGCACAGCTGGTGCTCAAATTCTGCCGTTTCATGCCATCTAGTGGCCTCCCAAAACGGTAGTGCTCTGTCCGACAACTCAAGGCGTTAAAACCTGATCAGAAGGGAGCGATAGTGCTGTATGCACAAGGCAGAGGACACCGCTCTGTCTCTGCACAGCCAAGCGCCCGTAGTTCTCCTGCATCCTTTCATCCGCTCCCCTCTGCCTTTTCTTCTTTCTTCTCTTCAGAGGATGGCCAGGTGGTAGCCGTTTTGGTCACTCATTCTGACCTTGTCTAGGCTGGAAAGAGCTTCAAAGTTTTACCTTTGGAGGTTGCTGAATAACTAAGTCAGAGTTTGGTCAGCACTGGAGGATGGCTCAATA
Organism: Acanthisitta chloris; assembly: GCF_000695815.1. NCBI lineage: Eukaryota > Metazoa > Chordata > Aves > Passeriformes > Acanthisittidae > Acanthisitta > Acanthisitta chloris. The sequence goes on from NW_008684245.1 coordinate 792, forward strand.
ACAGCAGTTTTTTTGGTCCTTGGTGCTGCTGGTCTTGGGTGGAACAGCATCCTCCAGGCTTGAACACCCTGATGTGTCAGCCTGGCCACAGGTGTGCTCCCAGAATTGCTACCAGCTATTCTTCCATATCAATGGACAGGTAAAAATTGGGCTAACTTTGGGAAGAAATTACCTGGTGTAGGCAGCCATCCCTGTGGCCTTCTTTGATATTTGATGTGCATTTCTTCAGTAGCATCTACTGTTCTTGTGAGTCTTTACACTCACTTAACTATTTGGGAATAACTATTAGATTAGGATGGTGAACTTGGATGCCAATGTCCATTTTAAGAGGAAATGTGACTTGCAAATGCAGGTGAGTGCATTGGTCTGACAGTTCAATTGTTCCTATTTACCCACTTGTGGGAACTACAAAAATTGTTCTCTGTGTACACCTTTGGTATTTGAATAGGTTTCAAGCATATTATTTTTTCCCTGGAAGGACTGTGAATTGCATTCATCTTCTTACACAGGCAGCAGCTTTATGCTTGTGACTCATTATATACTTTATGTACTGAAAGTAATAATGACTAGATCTAACCTTCAGGGTATTGTTATGGAAACAGGTTCAGATTATCAGGGGTTTTAGTAAAACTGTTCCCAGAAGAAGTAGGATGCTTTGACACATTTGTCCAAAATTTCCATGCAAGTAGAAAATAAAAGGCAACAGTGTGGTTTATAAATCTGGTACTTCCCACCTTACCCTCCACACTAATCAGATAGAGTAAAAACAGGAAATTACTTTGTCTGTTTTACATCCCATTCTCCACCCATAGAAACTGGAGTGTATCTAACAGCAGCGGAGAGAGATGGCAGGTGATTTCCCTGCCTGTGTTGAGGTACAGTAGGGCCAGGGTTAATCTGGAGCAGCAGAGCAAGATCTAGCAGCCAGGACCTGTCCCACTCCTCAGTCAGGACCAGAGCAGCCAGGGGACACTGGGCACACCTCCCTGGGGATGAGGATAGGATATCAGCCTTCTACTAGGGTTTGCTACCTCACTGTTCAAGCCCATAAGTGATTGATGCACTCTCCAGGACATGGAGATTGTGGCCAGAATGAGGATTTATTGTCTGTGATCCCAGCAGCAGACAGTCTTGATAGGTTAGGTGCTATGCTCCTTACCCTTTTTCCTTTTTTTTTGCAAAGAGAAGCTCTTTCTGCTGACAGTGGTTATTTTGGACTAAGGGGCCAAGAGCCATGGTGGTTGTGGCTGCTGTAGTGCCCAGCCAGACAGGGCAGACTCCCCAGCATGTGTGACCCTCTCTTAACTATTCTTTTGCACTGACGGTGCTCGCACTGTCTGTATAGGAGTATGTTTGCCAGGCAGCTTTTACAGATTGTAGAAGTTTAGAAAAGTTCTAAGCGAAATTCTCTTTCTGGTCTGTCTTCAGGACCCATCCAGTGTGAGATGACAAAGCATAAGACTTGATCATCTTTGTTTGGGATAGGGTTTGCCAGGAATTCTTGTAGTCCCAAGCCACAGAGAAACAAGATGAAGTAATTGCAAGCAAAGTCATCACCGAAAGTGCTCGGTTATATATTTGGCCTAATCAGTATACATTTCTCCATTTTTAAAGGCAAAAGTATATTATGTAATCTCTGCAGGGGAAGAAAGGAATATTATGTTCCTAGCTCTTCTTTCTACAGTTTTTGCAGTAGGTGTTGGCAGGTGTGTCCATGCCCAGGATTGTCACAATTTCTGGCAAAATAAGTGCATCTAATTTGAAATTTCATTTTTACCTGTAAAGAGCATTTTCATAATCTATGTTTCCCTTGACATTATGGTCTTAATTATTTTTTTAGAATACTTAATTTATTTTTTATAGATTAGGCTAAAAGCTTATTACACAATACCTGTACATCTTCTGGAACACTAATGGTGTTTCCAGAGCTATGAGTTCACAATCTTTTACCTAGCACAAGGCACCACTAGATTTTCTTCTCCCGTGTAATGGAACTCAGGAATTATTTGAGAATTATATTTGCTGATTCAGAGAAATAAGATCTTAGAAGGTAGCAAGTTTGATTTTTCAGGCATTTTGTTTCAAGAAAGATGTTAATAAAGTCAAAAGAATGGAGAGAACAGCAGCAAGACAGCTAGTCAAAGGAAGGGCTGAAAGACTTTGGGTCATTTAGTCTACCAAGAGATGTGAGGTCTTCAAATACATAAATGCAATCCTGTAAAGAGGATGAGAGTAAATGTCCTTCATGTCTATTTGAAATGGAGTAAGAAGTAATGATTTTAAGTCTGTGAAAGGATAAATGTTAGGAAAAGTATCTCTTGATTATAAGATACTGGAATAGATGAGTTTGAATGACCAAAACCATCACTAAAGGCAAGTGAAAGGCCTAATTAGGGTGGCTTCAGTACTGTGGACTTGTCCTGGATAATTTTGTTCTTCCCAGCCTTTATTCTCTTGCCTTTTGCTCTGCAATCTTAATGTCTTTCCAGTCATTGTGCAGAGAAAAAAGGTGGAATGCTGAAAAGCACCCAGGCCTGAGGAACCTAGTGCACCTTCAAAGTTGATCCTAATTGAAGTGCAGGCTGGACAAAATGACCAGAGTGCCCCTTCCAAGTGAGATCTTCTATGATGTAAAGCATAGCCCTAGGTGGGCTGCTTGTCACCAAAAGCAGATGCAGCAGGAAGGCAGTACCATTTCATTATTGGAACTGATAGCCAGAAATTGTCTGATTTCCAAGCAGTTAACATTCACATTTCCTAGATGTGAAATGGGTGGGTTGTTTTTTTTTTAATTGCAAAACATGCTGAGAAATGTGTTACAAAGGCTACTTCAGGAATGACCTGTGTTTCTTCTCTTTTTCACTAAGGAAAGAAATTTCCATGGTCTTCTGTGCTGGTGACAGATGTAGCAGTGCTAATTCTGATACCAGATATCCTTTTGGCAACAGGCAGGTGCTGCAAACCTTCAGGAAATGAGAAAATGCACATCCAGCTGGCCCAGTTAACATCTCTCTCTGAGTACTGGTCAGTTTGCATGTATCAGTGGAAATCTGTGCTTCAGCAAGGGCTACATCCTTTAAAGATTTGCAAAGAAACATGAAGTTCTCCTGGGGATAGTTTTTGCTCTTGTTTTATTCTCTCATATTCTGAGCTTGCTTCCTGGCATCACTCTTGTAATTTGAGGTCAGCCAGAGTACTTTAACACTTCTGATTTGTCTCTGTTTTTTCTTTCACTTCTCTTTTGTAGGCGTAGAGCTCTGAAGCCCCTCCAAGAAGGAGAAGAAACCATACAGGAAGATGAGAGCCTTGCGTGGGTATTGGAAGCTATTTGTGCTCAGCCTTTGTTTCATCATGACCAGTCAGTGTTCAAAATCAAAGCATGATTACTTCTCACCACTTGCATATAATGTAGGAGCACTGTTTTAGTAAAGATAGTTCCCAGATTGCAGAGAAGAGGAAGCTGATGCCACAGGGGTTTTCAGCCTCTGACCAAAGTAGTCAGCCACCATGTGCATCTGTGAGGTCCCCAGCTGGGCCAAAAATTGCATAATGTGAACTTCTGTATCTTGCTTTCCTACCTGATAGAGGCTGTCATAGTAGTTAACCTTTTAAATACTACTTTCTTGATATAAAGGAGAGTCCACTGAAGCTACCACTTCTTCCAGAAAACTATGACCCAATAAGGCATGGACAAAGGAAACTGCATGAAGGAGAATCCACTGAAGGTACCACTTCTTCCAGAAAACTATGACCATCAATGAATAAGGCATGGACAAAGGAAACTGCAAATTTTTTTATTCTTATTATTATTAAATGCATTTGGAATGGCATTTCCCAAAGGTTCTTGGCCTCTGCAGAATTTGTGAAAATGCAAGCTAAATTCTGGATTTAAAATTTAGGTAGTAGACTACTGTGTATTAACAACTTAAATAGCTTTGTTATCCTTCCCATAACCTGGAAATGCTAGAAAGTAGACAAGTTTCTTTGTGCATACTAAAAATCAATAATCCCATCTCTTTTACTGAGGCAGGCATTGTTTTGGAACAGGTTACATAAATGAAAATTAATGCAGTCTCTCAGACTGCAGCCAGAGAGCTATGAATAGTGACTTCATGGATTACTTGAGCTCTGTTTGATGAACTGCTGTCTGTAAAATCCAAACACCTAGAGACCAGGTAGTGTGGGGTGAAGTAGCACCATGTCGCAGACGTCACTGTGAATGTAGAGACGGTCAAGACACAGGATCTGTGGTGATAGCAAAGCTTTAATTCCAATTTTTTTCACCATTTCTACAGTGCTTCTTTTATACTCTTTTTGGTTAACAGTTGCTTATATGTGCCCTCATTAACCATCCCAAAACATTCTCTTCTTATCTACACCTTCTTCATTCCTCTCAGGATGTTTGCCTTGTTATTTTCACAGATACAGACTAATCATCCTCTTTTTACAGTTCTTTCTCGAAACATCTTTTCAACCTCATTAGTCTCACAGGTGCAGACTTATCTCATCAAGGTCAATGTTGTTCTCATTCATGAGGCCTTCAGTCCAGCTGTCTGCCTTCACAGCACCATAGATGTTGATGATGCTGAATCCCTTGGTGTTGGGTGACAAGCTGGCTCCTTGTGAGCACAAAGCACACAATGCTAGTGTTAGCGTAGAAAACACATAATCACGGAATGATTATATGGGTGCTTTTATTGAAGAGCTCTGGGAGTCGGGGTACAGACCCAAATCTGACTCCGACATGGTTCTGAGATGGATACATTTTTATACTCTTCTCTTACATAACCATGGTATAGTCATATGTTAATCATTACTTTGCCATTGTTCTATTGATTTCATCCAAGCATGATTCGAGTTCCCTTTCATCCTTGTTATGCTTCACCCAAGCATGAGTTTCAGTCCCCCTTCCATCATTGTTGTATTTCACCCGAGCATGAGTTCGAACCCCCTTTTCCATGATGGTGGTAGAATTATCTGTTATTTAGGGGGTACGTACAGGTAGGTACCCAGGTGTACGTGCACAGGTACACATCAACCTGCTAAGATAATAATCACTCTTCTCATTAAGGCCTATTCTAGCTACCTTGCCACTGAGGCCTACTTCAGCTAGCTTGCCACTAAGGCCTACTTTAACTCCCATGATTTTAGAAACATTTTATCCCATGTTATCACTAGGACCTGGAGAGATGTGGTCTTAATTCCAGGTCTCAGTCAACAGACACGTGCTGGTGTGTCTGGCTACATGCAGAAATGCTGCTTATGCTATAGGTGTGCCTTTTTCTGGATACTACCCCAACTGAGGGGTAAGTCATCCATAGAAAAATATTTTAAGCCACAATTTTAGATGGAAAGATGTAGGTGATTGTTAATAAGTTAAAGAGACCCTTATTAGCCAAGGCAGCTTTACTTTAGGAAACGTTAAATCCTGGTGTGTATATTGCTGGGAGGGACTGGAGAGATTGTCTGTTAGTTACTGTTGGTTTCTAACTGCAGTATAATGAAGCACCTTTGCATGAACCAGTAGTGTACTTGTTGAACTCACCTGCCTCTGAATGTCTTTCCCCTTTCCAGAGCTGAGAGTGTGTGATTCACTGCCAGGTGAAAGGTCTGTGTCTCAGCAGCAGAGGTGGCTGAGCTGCAGCAAACACTGCAGCACTGCTGTTGAGTGGAGTCTCAGTCATGCTATATGCAGATGTGTGATAGATAGAAAGTAATGCATGTGCACTAGCTTGTCTAGAAAATGGCATCTGCAAAGAGAATTTGAGTTCATTTACCTGAGAATAAATACCACTTGGATGAAAACGCAGATACCATATTGCTAGCTTAAAGTTTTACTTTTCAGCCATACAAAATTATCACTTCTATTTTCTCAGCTAAGTCTGGTTACATCTTATGCCAAGAATATTCTCTACTCTAAACTTCAGTTGATCGAGTGTGTCTCCTGACCAAAATCAATTATATAAGATGCATAATTAACTGTACAAGTCCATTATAATGTGAACTTCTCTGTCTCACAGACCAGGATTCCTAAGGGTCAGAAGCTCAGCCTCTTAACAGTTTCCAGTACTGATTATCCCCTGTTGCTTTAGTTATATTACAGTAACTATGGCAGTAGTGTTCCATCTATGACTCCCCAGAGATGTGTATTAATGAGAATGCAGAAAGGGCAATAGGAGTCTGAAGTTTGAATTCAGGCTAGATATGTAGTTTTGGTGGTGAGGAATGTAAATGACACAGTGATCTCACCGTGTCACTGATCTGTACAGATGGAATTGTGGTCTTTCATGGTTCTTAGGCATTTTCCTTTTCACTATGTGAGCAGAAATCGAACATGAGCAGGCCTGGCCCAGTACAGGCCTTTTTAATGGAAAATATTAGTTGACACTTAAAAATCACAGAAAAATGAGATTATTTTTCATTTTGTCTGTATTGAGGGATGGGGTTGTTTTTATCTCAAGCTTTGTAGCTAACCCTGCTGTCCTATAGGTTGTGGTGATTTTCTTTGGAGATCCTTTTCTGGGAGTCTGTTCAGGTCTCCCTCTCCTGCTCTCTCTCTCCTCCTGAAATGTGCTCCTCTCTCTTCCTTGGATGCCATCTGGGTGTCTGTTCCTGTCTCTGGTTCCCATTTGCCTTGGCTGATGTTTGTTGACATGAAATGGGGTAGGGAAACAGAGACATGGAGACTGCAGAATGAGGAACCCTCTGCAAAGAGCAGGACAGGGAATGTTCCCATTCAAGGCAATGGATGTTTACCTCTTCCCGCAACTGCCTGTGCACGTGGACCAGTGCTGTGGTCTGGTACCAGGAAATGGATGTTTACCTCTTCCCACAACTGCCTGTGCACATGGACCAGTGCTGTGGTCTGGTACCAGGGCTCACCTCTGGGTTTGCATCCACTGTGTCTAGGTGAGCACATGGGATGTAGGTAGACCCTAAGAATGTTAGCACTTGCCTGGAGGTTGGGAAGGTCTGAGCTGGCAGCCCAGGGAATGGTTGGGGTGAAGGGAGCAAGACTTAGGTGTGGAGCTTGGCTGCTGAGTCCTGAACCATCTCATTTTTCCATCTGCCCCTTTTTCTTCCTGCGTCCACTGCCTTAACAGTGTAGGTCATGCAGGTACAGCAGGACCTAGGCAGAGCAGCTCAGGTGAACTGAAGAAAAAACATTGTCTATATAGCTCATTCCTATGTTTTAGGGAGCATTCCCACAAATTTGCAGTACTAGGCTCTCTCTTAGGGGGAAAACAGCAGCAAACTTATGAATGTAAGATGATGCCTTCTTCCTGGAGGTGCAAGCTCCATTTCTCATGTTCTTTTATCTGTAGCAATCCCTTCTGTGCTTTCCTCACTGCCTGTGAACCTTGTGAGCTAAAATGGGGCTGAGGGTATCATGCAGTTGTGGGGGAAAGTATTGCAAAGCAGCTAGGTGCAGAAGCAAGGCTTGGCAAGTTATTGCTTGATCTAGCAATATGAAAAAGTTGGTGGTTTGCCAGAAGTCCCCTGTCTGGTAGACACTTGAGGCACAAGAGTTGGCAAATGAATAAACTTCGCACTATTCTAAATTTCTTTCCTTTATAAGGAAGCACAGTTTGGGGCTGTGGGAATAACTGGATAAAGTGAAACTAGGATGGTTGATGTGTTTTAAAGTCTAAGTGCCCACTCATCTCATCTTTTAAGAGGCTTGTGTGGCATACATATTGCTGAGGGAGTAAGTAGTCACGTGTCCCTCCCTTGCAAGAAGAGATTGTAGTGAAGAGCAGTAACATGCTTTGCTGATATTAACAGACCTTCAGCTTCACAGACTTTGCTATTTTCCTTCCACATGGGTTTGTGGGTGTAACGGAGAGCTGTATGGCTTTGTTTCTCTTCTGTTTTCCTTCCACGTGGGTTTGTGGGTGTAACTGAGAGCTGTATGGCTTTGTTTCTCTTCTTTGGGCTTCCTGTATAGAATATTTGATGTAAAAATAGCAAAGGAAAGACAAGACAGGAAATTATGCATTATAAATTGGAGGCCTCAGACTATATCTTGGGGAGGCTGTGTAGGTGCTGTACATCTCCCACGGAATTGGTCCTGAATCTGTTTATTTCTTTCAGTGCATTGATTTGATTGTGTGGTTTCACTGCATGGTTTACCCCAGTATTGGCTCTTTTCAGTCACACACCGAGTGCACTGAGTGAACCAGGAGACTGTTCTGCTCCCACTGGTGTCCTGCCCCTCTAGTAGGATGCTGCAAGGTGAATGTGTAAAATCTGGAGACCATCCACTGAGCCTTAATGCAACTGGGGTTGGGTGTGATGTCTCAAATGTGACATTATGTTCTTTGGACGTGCACTAGATAACAGAGTTGAATATGTAGCAACTTAAGTGACATAGTACAGCCCTTCCGTTCACTAGCCAGTTTTACAGATGGTGGAAATAACTCTTTGAATTTCTGCTGAAATGTGAAAACTGAGCAATGCTGAACTTTATCTGAACGGATTATCTGTACCTTAAGAGGCAGCTGGTTTCAGTCAGCACCTTTTGTTTCCCTGCTTCAAAGGGCAGTTTTTCAATATGTTTTCTTGAAAAAAATGAAGCTACTGCAGGCTCCTGTGCTTTGCTAGCATGTTGGTAAGGTACTTCCTGTTTACCTACAAAAATCACATCTTCCATATCAAACTGGGCTCTCTGGGGTCCTGATTAAGTCAAGATTCAGCTTTGTTCTACAAGTGAAACAAACCCTGTTAGGATTTCACTAGCCTTTGCATCTCGTGATGGTACAATATTTCTTCCATGTGTTCAGGCTCAGTCTAGGTCCCAGATACCAGATGTTATTCTAGGACTGCTCTGAACAGACCTGCTGGTGCTTTCAGCTCACTCAGGTGACAGAGTGAAAGCTCTGCAGGACCAGATGAATGCACTGCAGAGCTTGTTGGAAACCCAAACAGGTAACCTGCCTAGCCCAGCACCCATCCTTACCCTCCTGAGGGTCTTCAGTCTCTTCTTTATATGAGTTATGGTATGGGCAGGGTATTGCACAGCATCTTTGAGAATCATATTGTTTCACATGTACCTGTTCTCTGTCAGGACAGCCTTTTCACTCTTCCCCTTTTGCCTGCCATGGGAAGCCATTAGAGAAGTTTCATGCTATTTTTTCAAATTCATTTAGGCTTTTCATTGAATGTCTGTCCTTGTTTTTCAGTTTATGACCACTGAGGTGGAATCTATGTCAGAGAAACAATTTCTTGTAGTCTATAAAATAGTTGTGCCTTTATCATCTGAGCAATAAATGCAATCAAAGGTCTATTTCTGGACCATTTCATACCTAACTTGCTCCAAGTTTACCAGTGCTTCACCTAAAATAATTACTCTCCAGCCATTTGAGGACTGGCCTACTATATCAAAAAGAATAACTGAATTTTTCTACAAGACGGTTTTCTACCAAGTTTGTTTTAATGAGGCTTATTAATGATTTACTGGAATGATAATGTATATGTTTAAAAAACCCACACCAAAATATCAATATACCTAAAGGCCTGAACTAACAACTTAGTGCAGAAACTTGGTAGAGATACAGTGACTGAGTTCAAAGGTGAGGAGGAGGCAGAGCATGAGTGTACCATAAGCACAATAAACTATGTAGTTTACCAAAACAACAAGGTGAATGTTTATGTGCTTAACAGCTCTGGTCTTATCCAAAATGATACCAAGATGAAATATGAAGACAGAAGAGCCTTACTTTCCTCCGTTAACTCATGTGCAAATCATTTGGTGCATTACATTCAGCCCGAGACCTAGTACATCTTTTCTTTTTTACTGTGGTGCAAAATTTTAACCAAGTTAAAGACTCTTTGCTTGCTGCTGTAAACCTCTGGTGCAAGAACAGTTTTAAGAGCATCATTTTGCAAGAGCAGCAGATGCATGGTATCCAAGACAGAGCTGAATAAGTGGTGCAGAAGAAGGGTGTGAGTGTTCTTTTCAGGCTTCAAAAGGCACCTTGATCTTTACCTCATTTTTATCTTCTTTGCCACAAACCAAAGCATGAAGCATAATCGCTTTATTTTTGTGCCAGTGTTGGGAGGAAAACTTAGCATGACACTGTTACACACAGTTATTTGTGAACACAAAAATTTGATTTTGACTGAGGGTCAGTCACTGTTGATCATTTATTATTTCCATTGATCCATCATGGACAAGAGCAACATTCTTAACTAATCAATCATTCCACTAAGAGGTGGGATGAAATCCCATCCAGTCATGCCACCAAGAGAAAAAACCATGCACTCTATTTCAATATTTCGAGGGGGGAGATTTAAAAGCTGACTGTTTTTTATTCCAGCATTTAAGAGACAAACACACAGTGAAAATACCCACCCATTGACGTGGGCTGTGTTTTGAATTCTGCCATTACAGGAGAGCATCCATTGGTCCTTCTTAATAAAAGGGAAGCTTTCCCAAAAGAGAAACGACCAGCATCCCAGAGGGAAGCTAGAACCGAGACTGCAGGCAAAATGGATTTCTGGAGAAGTCCTTGTCATGTTTATCGCTTCACATTAATGGAGGCATATTCTGTAAATTCATTTTCTACAGTTAGTTCCCTTCTCTGGCATCTTTCTGCAAAAGCAGAATGATTTAGTGCAGCATATGTGAGGACATCTGTGCTTTCTAGTAAAACTGGGGTGGAAGGAATAACATGATCACTGTGAGGTGCAGTAGGTGCTGTCCTCTGAGCATTCCAGGGAGGGACACTATTGTCATAAATTGCATTGTCCTTCAAGGCCTGCAGTGGGCTAGCCATGGAGCAATGAAGTGAGGAGCTTTCTTCTGAAGCTTGAGTTGTCCCAGCAGCATGGGATGGAGCAGCTTCTGGACTCATGACCTGCAGAAAATAGAACAAGGTACTGCTCTGTGTGTATCTGGTTGTTGCCTGCGCTCCTGCTAAATAAGAGGCATGTAAGATTTTGTTCAATTGCTTTAAACTGCACGGGTGGATTGAATTCACCTGGTCACTGGATTTTATACTGATCTTTGAAATAAAGTTAGAAATCACACCTCTGTCTCCTGCTTTTCTCCATTTCCCTTCTCAGACTCTGTGTTTCCTTGCAAGATGCCATATTAATGCAAAACTGATACAGATTTTGTGAGGGCACTTCCATGCTACTCATAAGGCTTTCCCTTATCAGTTAATGAAATTTTATGTTCACTTCCAAAACCCACACTACCTTTTCCTAATTTCCCCCCATTCTCTCATTTCCTGATCTCTTGCTTCTTATCCTCTTTCTTATTATTTTCCAAATAAATCTTTCTCCTTCTCCAAAATCTGCAAATTCCTCTATAAAGTCATCACTCTCTAAAGAAGTCATTTTCTGTCATGCATTTTTCTAGCCAGTTAGAATATACTACTTTCAAGTTTCTTTCCTCCAACTTGCTGTTTGGGAGCCCTACAACCTGTTTGGTGCCCTCTGATCCCCACCAGCACAATCCCAGTGACTGATAGTGGTCAGCTCTGGTTGCATCTCTTGCATTCTGCCTTCTGGAAGTATTTGCAAGACACATGTGAATTCATGCTAGTCACATATTAAAGTCTTTCTTTCCAGTCACTCTGCAGGTCGATTTTTGTTTTATGCAGACAGTCTGAATCAGATCAGCATAGGTGCTTCAGGTGCCTGAACTATTACTGGAAGAATACTTACAAATTAATATGTTTTAACAGGAAATCAGATGCCTAAAGTACCTTTGTGGCTAAGACCCTTAGTTGCTTCCCTCAACTCAGCCATAATGATATCTCACACCGGGCAGGCCATGCTATCCAGACATGAAGAGGGTCACTGAATCTGTCTCTGATCCCATTCCATGTTTTGTACTACATAAAGATTTGTTCTCGGTATGTGGTTCTGCAGGATATGGGCAAGTTTTAATGATGGAAAAAGTTAAACATACCAGTCTCTCTTGTCTCTGTTTGGTTAATGGAGTTCTCTTCTGCTTTGCTGGGAAAAAGAAATTTAAAAAAACATGTTTCAATAAGTCAGATGTCTTATGGAAGAAGTAATAATTACCACAGAAGTCTTTGCCTTGTTAAGTGGACCTCAGAAAAAACTCATCTATTTCCAAACTGGATTTGGGAATAGCTATCCTGACAAAAGCTAAGCAACACAGAAAGCTGCATTTATAGGATGCGTTTCTGTGTTCCACAGAACTTCTCTGAATACAGGCAGAAAAGTTCCTACTGTACTTACATCTTTCTCTGTGCTCAGTGACCTGGGTGGGGAGAAACAGGCACAGAAAATCCTAAAACAATCCTATGAACAAACATCTTAAATGCTATTGGAAGATAATTTTGTTTTCTAAAATTATTTTAAAATAAGGTATTGTAATAGGCAGATGTAAGAGCACTTAAACTCAGATATGGGAGACTCTAAGTTCCATTCTTGACTTAGGACATGCCACCTGTGTAAGAGTTCCTGTAAGGCAGAAGAGATCAATAGTGTAATTATTTGACAATTTAGAGGGAAATCCAGGCATAGAAAACTTAACTGGATAGAGCTTGACTGCATTTGCACAGCTAAAAATCCTATTCATTTCAATGTGATTATTTGCAAAATGGGAGATCTCTTATAACGTCTGAGATTTTCATTTGTTTTTACTTTACTTCCATTCCTATGTCTCTGGAAGGGAACAATACATGGGGCAAATTAAGGTCTTAAAGATTCAGTATTCTAAACTGACACAGTTGACAAGAAGATCTTAGTAATCAGTTGGGGCAATTCTTAGGGAATTTTCATAGAGCTTTGAATGCAACTTCCATGAAGCTGTGAAAAGGAGAGTAATTAAATGCATACTAGGCAAAGGTCAGGTGGTAAAACTGCTTACCATGGTACCTCTTTAGACACCAAAACACACATCCAATGATGAATGGGCAACATAGACCCACAGATGCTGAAGCATAAATAATGTGCAATATCTTGGAGTTTCCAGACTCTTGAGACTCTTCTGAGATGCTAGTAGTATCTAAAATGGCATTAGCATTTATTAGCATAGAGAAATATTCAACTGACTTTTTATTCCTTTTTCTCTTTCTTTAGTATTAGGTCTTTCTGCTGCAAGTGGCTTCTTAATGCACTCAAATATGCTGTAACTTAGTGCAGCATGTCATGAGATAACCTTAGCTCCATGGGCACTCCACAAAGTATGAAGATATTGGAAGGAAAAGTGCACAGGAAAGTGTAATTGATGAAAAATGCATGACAGAAACAAAGAAAAGGTCAGAATTAGAGGAATTATTTGAAATTCAATAAATTGGAATTGTGAATTGTAGCTAACTGTGCATAAAGTGGTGGTATAGCATGATTCTAACGCTTTGTAAGTATAAGCTGTATATCACTGGCATATTAAAGAGTGTGCCAGAAGTGTAGTGTATAGCATCAGGATGTAATTTAATTGACTTTGACCCCTTTATGCTGAATGCTGGACAGTCCTAGCCTTGAAAACTATGACCCTTGAGAGATTATATTTTGCTCGAGCAGAAAGAAAGCAATTGTAGTCTAAAGTTAAAAATTGTCTTGACTTCGCAAAGCACTCTAACCAGAAATGCATAGCAATACAGATTAGTTCCTTTCTCTTAAAGAGGAAATAAGAATCAGAACTTACTTTCTGGTGAAACTGTGATGAAGGTTGAAGACTCCTCTGAAAGAGAAAAGTAAGACAGGGAAGTGAAACAGCAACCTGACATTTTGCACAAATGGCATCACGTAAAGAGAAGGATGTTTTGGAGAAGGAGGAATGGTGTTTTTGCCTCCTTCTGCCAACAGAGCAATTCTAACTTTCAGGTCTCTCTGTCGTACAAACAAATAGACATGTTTCAAAGGGAATGTGTATCATGAGCTGGGCATATACTATGTTTACTAGCATGTTACAGCCATAAATTTTTGTGTTGCTCCCTCTGGTGCAGCATTAAACAAGGTTTTAAAGTTCAGTAACTTACCAAGAGAGGAACAGGCAACAGAACAACCTTACAACTCACTGCCCGGGGTCATTAGGATGCTGTGACCACACAGGTAACTTTCTGCCTGCAGAACAACATTGAGGAGGGCAGATGTGGCTTGTCATAATCTAGACTCGGCATGCCAACTGCCTAAGTTAATGAGAAGACTTCACTTGCCCTTTAGATCATTTAAAGCTATTGTAATATTTCCTGCTCTTGAACTTGTTGGGGTATAAAATTATACTTTGTTTGTTGCAAGAGAGACCATTCTCAACAAGACACTCAAATGGCTTAGTCCTCTTCATGTTGTGCAGCCTCCTCAACTGCTACTGCATGACCATTTGCACCCTGTCTAGTCTGTGTGATGTATAACCAGGCTGTTCTCCCACATGCTGTTTTTGTTCCAACTGACATTTTTTTATTAGCAAATAATCTGCTAAGGGCTGTTTGGTATTGGCATCTCTGTGTTTCTCTTCCAGATCCTCCTGTTATTTCTTTATTTCCATGCTACCAAGAGTCAGGATAGAATCATGAAGGAGGTGGCAAGTACCAGTACAAATGTGCTGCCAGTTAAATATGCCAGGAGAAGCCATCATCCATCATGCATGAGTTTTTTTCTAAGTGGCATGCTTTTGTTTAAAAAGGCTCTTTCAGAATACAGGGGTCTCACCTTCAACAGTAATGTATATTCCATGGCTCTCAATGGAAAAGTTGTCCACATTTGCCTGACAGCGATACAGTCCTCTATTATATAGAACAACTGGGGAAAACTCCAGAGTAAACACAGTAGACTTCCATTCTTCTTTGCCCTCCTTCAGCTGCACACATGTATCCATCTCCAACTTGCACCACCTCATGCGTGGCTTTCTCTTGCAGTAACGAACTGGACACTCTATAGTCAAACTGGTCCCAACAGCAGCTTTGTACTGGGAGTGTCTTTTAATGTGAATTTCAGGAAAACAACCTGTGTCATTAAATCCTGGAAGAAAAGCACAACACAAATCATGGTGTTGGGGGTCTGCTATATACTCCCCATAACACTAATCACAGTTTCTTTTCTCTGTTATTACTCAAGACTTCCCTTGTCTACTTGCAGCAGATCTGTTCTCTATATGGGACTGTGATAGCAGATAACATCAAGGCTATTGGTGCTTTCATTTTTAGGAAGATTATTAAATGTACTTCCTCCCTCTGATATGAACTTTCCCTTTTTTTTCCCCTATGTCTTAGTCAAGTTAGAAATGTAGTAGTTCAGAAAGAAAATACGCAAAATAAACATTGCAAATCTTCCTGTGTCACCCTTCTCCCAGACCTTATCTATTACTTTTAGGTTTCATTCAGATTATTTACTTCACAACTGTTGTTAACTTGCAGAAGTAAAGGCTTTTCTTTGGTAGATATTGTAATATTGGAAAGAATTATATTTCATGCAAATATACCTTATCTATATATTTAAAATTTGGTTACATTTTGTTACATTTTTTTTAGTTCACAACTACCACAAGCTGTGGTACATCACTTTAACTCTGGGTCTTGGTATTGCACGTCCTGACCCTTTATTAAAGATTCATATTTCTTGTGGTGCTTTATCTGTCTGGTTAATTCAAAGTAACAAAAACTATGTGATACCCATGTGCTTCCTACTGCCCTACCTTCACTTAAAGTACAGTGCTTATGCACTGAAGAGAGTGATTACTCTTAAGTATATCTGTCTCTGAAATATATTTGCATCTTAGAAATCTTAAATATAACTGTATCTTCTGGTTAATAGAGAGGATTAGAAAAAATGGCAAAATATGTTGAAGGCAAGTTTTGTGGGGAGAAGAAGTGTGTAGGGGAGAACAGTGCAGTGTGGGGAGCAGAGCAATCAGCAGCCAGTGTTGTTTCAAGGGACAAAGCCTCTGGGCCCCCATGCAGCCAGTGCACATAACTGCAATACCAAATATCTGGATAATATATTCAAGAGCTTGGGATGGTCAGATTAACAGTTTTTATTTATGACCTCTACTTTGTCTTTTCTCTACAAGTCTCAGACTGCTCCACATCGTAAATAAGTTGTAGAGCACTCAGTAATACTGAGTTTAGATCATGTGTGTTTGTAGCCTTCATCACAGCATAACTATTGCTTTGCTGCTGATTTCTCAGTTTGCTCTCTTGAAGGTGGCTTTGGAAATGGGCATCTAGAAATCAGGTAGCACTCATCTGCCTGTAAACTTCTATCTTGAATATTGTTCTCATTCTGCCCTATCAAATGTACCTGAACTTGCCAGATAACAAGGAGGAGGTTATTCACTGTAAGGCTTATTTATAGCCACTGCAAGAAATTGTGTCTTCTGATATATCTCTACCATGTGTAATATTGAAACTCATCTGCTCATGTGGCATCCTGGAAAGTTTCTGCTTTGAGGGGTCCAAATCTGAAGTAATCCTTGGATACCAACTTTTCCTTAGTCAGGAT
Organism: Acanthisitta chloris; assembly: GCF_000695815.1. NCBI lineage: Eukaryota > Metazoa > Chordata > Aves > Passeriformes > Acanthisittidae > Acanthisitta > Acanthisitta chloris. The sequence goes on from NW_008684245.1 coordinate 17,211, forward strand.
GGTTTTAAATGAGGACTGAAGTGGGGTGAATAGAATGGCAAAAAGAAACTTAGACAAGGACTCTAGAATTGGTCCTTGTGGAATGGGCAAAGGGAGGAAATTTGGATAATTTGGATGGAGATGAGAAAATTAATGAGGAGGACAACAGTTCTGGGTACAAACAATATCTTTTTACTAACAAAAACATTTGGATAAAAACCAAGGGGAAGTAGGAGCCTGAATTCATTCAATGTCCCTAAGAAGAGAAGGAATGAAGCAGCAGAATAAAAATAGATGTGTTCGTCAAAGAAAGCTTGAGTAAGTTTGGAGACCTGGGAGGTATGAACTCCTCAGATGTAAAGACAAAGGAAAAGGACATAACTGAACTAGTGGTCTATCCAGTAAATGATGAGAGTATAAGCACTCAGCATCAACACTATAGCAGTGCAGCAAAAGACTACCTTGGCCAAATCATGAGCAAACTTTTCACTGAAGCAAGAGGAAAGCCTCTAAAAGCATAAGGAAGGACAGGTTATAAAGGAAGGGCATAAAAGAATTGAGCAACATTGGAAAAGTCACGGCAGACAATGAAATGCTCTTATGAAAACACATCAAGTGTCAATATACTGATTGTAAAACTAAGAAAATAATAGCACACTAGTTAGTGGAGACATAAAGCTATCACTAGATTACCCTCAGTAAATCAGATTTAACAGAAAAATTGGAGAAATTATTTGTAAAATGGCAGGCTTAGTTCAAGAAGATATACAGGGGGCATGTGGTAAGCTTTGTGTTCTGCCAAGAACTGGTAATTGCACCTAGGTCTTGTCCAGTGTTTTGCACTGCTCTTCAAGAAAGAAGTAATGCAACGCTTGGAGTCTCTCCAAGTTGGAAAGAAACCAGTAAGCACCATGATTATGACAAGAAGGCCACAAAGGAAAGCTTTAAATTCTTGTGGTTGTTTGACTTAAAGAAAAGCAATGACAGGAAAAGACATAATAAAATCATTTAGAGATATAAAAGAAAAAAAATAATCTGATTTTTTCATGTTTCTGTTAGGTATGGGGAGAAATAGCAGGCTAAAAAGTGAAGAAAAAGACTAGTTTGAAAAACTTCCTAACCATGAAAATAGTAATACTGGAACTGATTTCTCTGGAAGTTTGTAAAGTTTGAATCATTGGCAGACCTGAGGACTAGCCTACACAAACATACAGATCTATATACATATACATATATATATATGAATTTACATTCTAAACTGTAGACAGGTTCATGGACATCAGATCCATAAATGGATACTGAAAGGACTTGGAAAGATGCATGTGCTGATGTCCCCAATGCAACTGTTCTACTTTTCCCAATGCAACTGTCCCATTGCTGGGGGGACAGGAAAAGTCACAGTATGGCCACAGAAAGTGCTCTTCTGCTCTTGTGCTCCCCCCTTAACAGCATTTCTTCTTGCTGCTGCCTGAGACAGAGCACTGGTCTCAGGCAGTATGGCATTACTTAAATGGTCTCCACTGATGCACAAAATGTGCTCTTGATCTGCTTTCTGCTACAGCATTGTTTCAATAGTAGCTCCTGATTATAACTAAATATGTGGTGCACAGGTCCTTCTCCTAAGGACTATCCATTGGGATGCACTTGCATAAGCAATATATTTAGTATAACATTTACCATATTGTATGATATTTAAAGTGAATAAAAGAATTAAATGTAGCATTTAATATATTAAATATATATAATATTGGGGGATTATTGCAATGTATATGATATAGCACGTGTATTGCAGTATCAATAGCTTTAACATGCAGAGCATGGCCATGTTCACAAGGTAGTATTTAGGTGTAAAGTCAGCATTCCCTGCCTATACATCTAGTCCCTTCTCTGCATCCCTGAAGAAGATAATGCTGAAAGACATATTTTAGTTATGAAGTAGGATCACTTCTCTTTCACTTAGACTCATCTATCTCTGATTAAAAGTAAGTATGATTTGATTAAAAGAAAGTATGATTTGGTTTCACGCAAGTAGGTCAGATCTACTTTGGCTGTACCACATTAGTAGCACATGGTTATCACTAGTCTGAAAATGGAAACTAAAAGCTCAAATTAGAGAGTAAAGATTTCAGATATTTAAGCAGTGATTGCCATGGAAGATAATGCTTCAGGAAGTATCTATAAAGCTCAGATTGGGCCCTGATAGCAGCCTTCTTTCTGACATAATCCTGTGTAACAGACATTTCCAGAAGGATGTGTAAGTCTCTGCAGAACAGATATTTTCTGATGTCTTTCATTTAATCATTTTCTCATAAAGTTTTGCCTTATAAAAAAATTCTCTTTTGGAAAAACAAACAAAAAACAACCAACCAACCAAAACAGAACCCAAATACCCCTGCTCCCCCCTGACAAAAGAAAAAAAAGTCCTAAAACATTCATAGGAGGTCCAAAAAGTCTCAATTTCAGTTTTAAAACAGATTGCAGTCACACTCTCTCATTCAGCATCATTATTAACCAGGGAGAGGGACAGGAGCTGTTGTACCTCTTTCATTCTTATCTTTTTGCAGAGCAAGGATGTCATGTTCCTCTTAATTTCGAAGCACCTGGTGCTTTTACATGCAGGTATACCTCACTACCTACTGTAACTTTTGGAAGCATCACCCGACCATCACTGAGGAAATTCTGTGCATCCAGCAGCATTCACTTGGGACAAGACTACTCATTCTCATGAATTCCAATGGACATTAGTTGTGTAGGTAGTTGGAAAGTGTCTTATCAATATTACATATTGCTCTAAAGAAATGTTTGTCTTGCACTGGTCAGTCTAACTTAGAATAAAGCTCAGAGGCAGAATCTCCCAGAGTGAGGGAACTGGGGTGATACTGGTTGCACAGAGGGTTTTGTATTACCCTCCAGCCACATCCTTAGTGGGTATATAGAAATTTCCTGAGCAGAAACCTCATTGAGGTCTTGATGTACTTCAAGGGTAGTTTTTGTGCGGCCCTTGCCCTGTAGGTGAAAGGCATAAGCAGTTCAAGTTTTATATGGTTTCACTGATGTCACAATGAGAAAATCCCATCCCTAGAACATCCTGCATTAGTATCAATTAAGTCATAAGGAGCTATTTCACTGCTAACAAAGGATTTAGTTGCTTGCAATTTATTCTTTGGGGTTTTTGAAGTTTCACTGGCATTGGTATCACTTGTTCTACTTTTCCTTATATAGTATATTTTGAAGAGTGTTCAGATAAAATCTTCCAGTAAGTGAGCTTGAATAGTGTTTCTCCTTTTTTCCCAAGGGCATATACAAACATGTGCCACAGTTTTGTTCTTTCATCTTCTTGTGGTGATCATTCACTTACTAGTATAATTCTAATATAATCAAGTCTGGTTAAATTCTGTTCCCAGGACAAAATTTCCTGCCATTGAGTTGGCCTGATTCCAAGATCCTTGCTTTCTCCAAGAAGTTACCTATGGAATATGCCATTGAGCTTTCGACAACTGCATGTAGGAAGAGTTTGTACTGCACTTGGTACCCAGTCCAACAGTGTCACTGCCTGCTCAGGATTTCTGAGGACAAGAGCCCTACTGTCCCACTGATCCTTGGAGGCACTTTCAGATAGACATTTGCAATACAGCATTACACACACACCTGCTGGCTCTTAGCCTTTATTTCTGATTGCTGATGCAGGTGATTGTGTTTGGCTGTCAATTAACCCAGCACACAAATCCTCTTCCTCTTTTCTCTTAAAATAAGCGAGGGTTAAGACTACTGTGCTTCACGTGGCCTTCCATTTTTCTTGAGTTTACAGTGCATTTTGCTTTCTTCCAGGACAGCTACAGTGTTCATAGAAAAAAAAATAGCTTGCTGAAACTTCATTTAATTTTCTTAGTTATAATTTCTGGATCCCTTGGAAAAAGCCTGTGGATGCCAGGTAAACACCATTATTTTACTCTGTGATTTTATTTGTTTATAATATTTTTCCCCAATGTCTACTAGAGCAATCTTTCAACCTTACTAATGAGCTCTTCAAGCTACAACTTTCATTTCAGTGTGTTTGACAAGTTGTAGACTGTCTTCAGAGCCTGCAAAAGGGCCTTCCTTTCTAATTCTTAAACCAATCAGACTTTAAGCTGACATTTGGTATTTTTTAACTGTTATGAGACAATGCTTGGAGCACAAAAATGACCATAATTGCTTTTTCATGTTTCTGTGGCTTGTTAATGGCTGATGGCTGAATGACTTGGGCTTTGAGTTTTCAAATTTTTGCTAGGAAGAAACCTAGTCCTTGGTAAATTTTGTTGTACCATCTAGAATAATATCATCAGAAGAGACAAGTGAGTAAGAGTTAAACATTTTTCTCAGGCTTTGTGAAATTCTTAGTTTCAATTATTTTGCACTTAAATAACTCCAGATCTGAACTAGAGAAAGCCTTTTCTTATAATCCAGATTTTTTTTTCTCTTGCAATTAAATGTGGGAATTCATAATGAACATGCCCTGAAATCTCTAACTTTTCCTCTGTTCCGAATCACATCTCACTTAGCAATAAACTTTATGTGGATAAAAACCCAACATGTTTGGGACATATTTAATATATAATCACGTATTTAAGGGAAATTTTAAAATTTATTTCACAGATTTCCTGTAAAGGCTATTTAGCAGGAATAGGTTTTGGTGAAGATTTAGGATTAAATAACAATATAACCCACAATGTTCTAGAGAATGTATGATTTTATTTTTTTTAACAGAAAAAATCAATACACCTGATAGTGAGATAGAACTTCTTCTGTTCATTAGTTGTCATTAGAGTGACAACGCAAAATAATCTTCAGTTAATGAATGAGGACACACATGGCTTGATGTACTTTTCCTTTAACAGTGTATCTTAACTTTTTTTCTATCTGCTGCCTGCTGTGGCTTATGAGAAGTCAATGGTAGAGACAATGTCTGCCAATTATGAGCTTTTTGAGATAAATTTAATTGCCCTTTCTGTAACACTGTTATGAACTGAATCCAGTTATGAGATTTTACACTGAGTCTCAAGTTTTTGTTGTCGCAGCTGTGGATGGTCATGATGAGGATCTGAACGTGAAGTTTTCAGGAGGGGAAAAGAATCTGTAACCAACTGAAGCTTTACATACCAGCTTCAAACTTAAACTCCTCAATAAGATTCAGATTGACTAAAAGCACATTTTCTTTTAAACCACTTGAGTGTGTTTCTGAACAGGCTGCAGTGAACTAGGCTGTGCTGCACCAAGAATTAATTTGCACAACTAAAGAAAATCTTCTGCCAGGATAATGATTTCAAAAGAAAGCACATATTCCACAACTTGTACAACAGGAAAATACTTGTGACAATACTTTCATATATAAAAAACAATTTAAATTTTTTCTCTCTTTCTATATGTTCTAGAAAACAGTCATGACATGACTCATTAAGTAAACAAAAGAGTTTTAATGGAGATGGCTTTCCATTTACCTAATGCAACCCATTAATAGAAAAAGAATAGCTAAAATTGAACCTTTTAATCTTTAAATTATAAATGTGGCATTTACACCTGGTCATCTAAGAGCTCAAAACAATTCCAGTAAACTAGGTCTTATTAATGGAAATGTATAAGCTATTTGTTTCCAAATTTTTTTCTCTTTGGCTTTTTTTCTCTCTCCTCTCTTTGAGAAAAAAAAAACAAACAAGGGATGTGATATACAAGTCATGTATCATTCCCTGAGGCAGATAATGGTCAATTATTCATGAAGAATAAAAGTCTACAGTTTGTTTTTGAATCCTACATTTGTGTCTGTCTGTGAACACAGTGAAGCACTAGTAATGTGGTAAACATAGGCCCAATATTTTGGAAAGTTTCTGGTTAGGGTCATAGCACAAAACTACACCAGAAAGTGCATTGATTTGTTGGGGTTTCACATTTAACACTGACATCTTCATTACTTTGTTGATTTTAACAACAAATAAGGAAGTGGGCTCTGAGGAGAACTCATGGAAATATATATTGCCTTCTTGAATTTAGGTGAGGTGTATTTGGAAAGAGAAGTGCTTCAGAAGATGTATTAAGCTATACCTGGATAAGCCTTTTTCAGATCTCCGCTTGCTTCAGAGAAGGCTTTTCAAGGAGTGATGTAAAATTTTATTTTATAAATTTTACATATTTATATCACAATTTTGATTTTTCAAATCATGTAATTTGGCAACTAGAAATTGAATTTTTAGTCCTTTCACTTATTTTTTATATTTTAAAGACACAGTAATGTATTTCTGTTCAGTTGGTGTACAATGAACTGTTTTCTGGGGTTCTTGGTTTTCTACTGTGTTTGGTTTTGTTTTCTGCTTGCTGGTGTAGCTGACAGAGTTGCATCACTTTATAACAATTCCCTGATGAATGCTGTGTAAGTGCAGAAAGCATGCTTTGATATTTTGATGACTGAATCTTGAAGATGGAACTTTTCTGTTTAGCTGAATGTTAGCATGTGCAGACCATCCCACAAGCAGGTCTAACAACAAGGTGTGACTTGAGCTAAGAACCATGCCCACCATTTGTGGGCACGTACTTTGTTCCTGGATGGGATTCTTGGAGCAAGGAGAGGCTTGCTGCATTTTATTTTCACTAGGATGAAACACTTAGCTCACTTTTGTATGCTGCCCAGACAGCAAGAACCGCTTTTTGTGAGACTGGATGGGAACAACCAGTTCTTTGGTGTTACCAAGGAAATAGGGTGTAACTGGGCTAAAATCATAGGGGTGTGGGGGCAGAAGGTCTTTCAGCTTGTGACCTAGCAGCACCAAGCTTGCTTTTCCTTTCCTAATTTAGAAAACATTTGCTGGTTATTGACTTGTATATGATATCTGGGTAGTCAACTTTGTTTCTGGTAGGAGTAAGGGAAACTTTGGATAGATTTGGAATATACAGAGCCCGAATAAATTGGCTTCAATTTTCAGCTTATTTAAACCAAAATAAAACCCAAACAAGTTTGGAAAAAACTTGGGTAAAATGCAAATACATTAAAAAACCCACAAACATTTACATTATGGTTCTGTAGAGACTGACTTGCAAAACTTTTCTCTGTAATGCTTCTATAAAACATTATTTTTATATTTGTAGTAACACAGGCATACAGAAGGAAATAGTAGTGTTCTTGGAGGATTCCAAGTAGTTCTGATTTAGATCTAAGAATAAAACCTAGTAAAGTGTGTAAAAAACCCCAAACCAAAACAAACAACACCCTCCCCTCCCCCCGTGTAAACAAGATTCATGCAATAAGCAGTGTAACAGAAATTGCATTGTATTTTAAAAACAGTAAGTAGAAACCTGGCAGATGAGTATAGAGGCTTTGTCCATGTATGAATGAACTATACTGGACAATGCAGAGAGCTGATTATGTGAGGGACTAATAAGAAGCAGACTTAATAGAGCAAACAAAAGCAGCAGTTAACTTCTAGAAGAAAAGATCTTTCTGTTTAGGGTATAAAGAAGGTTATCAGATCCAGATAAAACCCCTTCAAAAGCATGTGAGTTTATTCATTTGAAAAATCAAATGTAAAGCAGTTCAGTAGCTTCCTTGAGCTCAAGATCACAGCCCGATTAAGAAACAGGTGCATCTAACTGACATGGCAATTCATGTCTCTTAACCAAATTCTGGGGTTTCCCTTCCCATGCTCTGAATGCTTGTTTAACCTTTCCTATTAGTATTACTAATGTGTTTTATTCATAGAAAAAAAAGGAGTGTCAAAAGGTGCTGTGGATTTGCAAAGCTAGTCATGCACATCAACTAAGCTTTATATAGCCAATTTAATTTGCTTGTGTCATTTTAGCAGTGCTTTATAGCAAATCTCCTTTTCACCAATTTATCAGTTGATATATCTGAAATGTATGAACAGCAGCTGAACACATCATCCAGCAGCTATTAGTCATTTTGTATAACTGCCATCCATTCAATACTAAGGCTTATGTCTCCTGTATGAGCCATGAAGAACTTGAAATGAAAAATCTCATTAAGCAAAATGAAAATTATATTAGGGGTATATTGGACACAGTGTAGTCCCCACTCACATCAGTCCAAATTTGCAGATCTTCTTATTCAAAACCTGTGCCAATTCAAAGTTGAAACTGGGATGACAATTAGATGGGGTTAAGATAAAGAATTGCAGATACACTTATCTGGTGCTTATTTAACTTATTTAACTGCAAATCAGACCTAGTTCAGAGCTAGTAGGACTCCCAGATTTCAAGCAGGCTGGAATGCTGCCAAACCCTTTGAAGGAAGAGCCTTTGGCCATGATGCAAAATGTATTCGGTCCCCGAGTGCTAGAGTTCTTGTCTAGACAGTTACTGAATATTTCTCAATTATTATCATCCTCTTCAATCAAATTAGGAGTCTCTGATATGGTAATAAAATAAGACTAATTATCTCTAGGGTACATTAAGCACTGCTTTGGTTTCTGGTCTCCACCCACAATGTCTAATAACTACAGACAGGTTAAATTATAAGGCCACATCTTACCGTAAACTTGATAGTTGCTCTGCGCCAGCAATACTAGAAGGATGTGCAGCAATATACTTTTTATCAGCATGACTGGAGAAGCCTTCATTTTCTGGGCATCGTAGAGATGTTCCTGTGGGTTTAAAAAGTGCAGTTCAGATGGCCTCTTGTACCCTGCTATCTTTCCCTGGGGGTGTCTATCTGAGTCGATTCCCTTGCCTAGTTCTTCTGCCAAGGCAGTGCAAAAAGGGGTGGGGAAGCAACAGATCTGCAGAAATTTGATGGGTGACACAGTTGCCTCTTTTGTGTGTGCATGTGTGGTTGAAACTTGAACTGCTTGATCACATCACACCATCTCAGAACTCTGTCATTCAAGGCAAAACATCTTTCCTCCTTCTCTGGCTTCTGGCTCCCCTTTCAGTGCAATGAACGTAGATGTAGATTTATTTTTTTGAAAGATGCTCCTGCAAGTGAGGTTTTGATTTTACAAGCAGCAACATAGTAGTGAGAAAGAATGCACAACAGCATGTTTAAATTGTTCAGTCCTTGTGTACTACTCTAATTCAACATTAACAAATTTAGAAGCTGAACAAATTCACCAAGGCTGGTAGATGTCAGAAACACATCTGAATAATTTCAATTTACATTAGATTCATTTACAACAGTCTGCACTATAAGAGATGATTGTTTCTACTACTTATTCTTAAAATCCTCATCATATAAGGCCAGGTAATTTAGATTTGGATTTTTTTGGTCCCTTTTTCATCATGTCCTTGATAACTTTTTCCCCTAAAAATTTCTAAAACATTGAACCCCTTAGCTGAACCTTCCCAAAAACTTCTGCCAATGTGAAGTTTCTTCATAACGTTAGAACCTAACTGCAGTTGAACAGGAAGTCTGTATATAGCAATTATCACTTCTGCTTATAATGCAAATACAGCAACCCCAAATAGAAACCTGGGAGAAGAATTAATGCAGTTATAATAAAAGCCTATGTTAAAATGGGGAAGTTTAGGCTTGCCAAGAGGGTAGTCAAACACTGGAAGAGGCTTCCTATAAAAGTGGTTGATGGCCCAAACCTGTCCAAGTTTAAGATGCATTTGGACAATGCCCTTAAGAACATGCACTAATTTGTGGTCAGGCACTTGGAATATATGACTGTTATAGGTGCTTTCCAACTGAATATTTCAAGCTCTCTCGACAGAATATATACATGTTATGCTCTAACCAAAATCTGAATTATCAGGATGTTTGGAGAAAATCATGGAACAACTTTCTGAAATTTTGTGTTTGGAAGTGTCTGGTCAAGTATGAGAAGATCAGGAAAACAATACTGCTGTTTGTGAGAAACTGAAAAAGCCTTACAAAAATTGCAATCCAACCTAAATGGAAAGTATTTACGAAAGCAAACTCCATGAGTGTAACTGCACATGCTGCATACCTCCACTCGAGACAAAATACCGCAGCTTGTATTTCTGTAGAGTGAAGACACCTAGTGGCTGAATCTAGAGCTGGCTTAGACAGCAAAATTTGTATTCAGGGAGGAATTTCCTGGCACTGCAATTTCTGCCTGTGTTAATGTCGAGTTATCCAAAGCTTATGCTAGGAATGTAATTTCAGTAGTTTGTACTTAACCTCTATATTCTTATTAGACAAACTGGTTTGGGCAAAGTCCTTTACTACAGACTGAAGCTTTTTCATAAAATAAGGTTTTGTCTGTTCTCCATGGTGTTTTGAGACTGGCTTTCTAGGTGGATAATCCCTTTTTGATAACTTCGTGGAAGTATTCTGAACTGTAGGACAGGTACTGTCATATGTTTGCCTTTTGGGAGAGGTGAGGTGGGTCAGAGAGGCAGGAAAGAGGATGTATTCCCTATACTGCATACTGTATGTTGCTTGTGAGGATTCTGTACTTTGTATATTTAATAGTAAATAGCTTGGAAACTCAGCTATAGTTTGGAGCCCCTTTCTTAAAAATAATTTGGCAAATGAGCCTTCTAATGTCACTGCTGACACATCATTACTTCCTTTGTCTCCTTTCTGCTTTGGAGTATGGTTGTTCTGGGGTTTGGGTGGGTTTTGTTTGTGAGTTTCTGGTACTGATTCTTCTTGATAATCTTCATGAAGATGGCAATGAATCTGAGTCTTTCATGTTTTCTTGAAAAGACTATATTACTACCTTGAGATATTCCTGTGAGATTTTCTATTTTCATGATATTATGAAGTTACAAATGAGATCTTTTAGACCTCCAAATGGTAATTTAGATTTTTTTATTTTTTTTTTTTTTAGAAAATCAGACCCCGAATTTGAGACATTAAAAGATTCTAGCTTTCCTCTAAAAGCATATTTCAAATGATAGATGGAAAATACTAAATAAAGTATTTACCCAAGGAAGGAATGAGAGTCCTAATCCAAAACTGTATAGCTAGAAGAGGGAGAAGCCAACATTTGAAGATGGCAGAAAAAAATGTCACTTGATGGGCACTGATTTCCACTGTCTGCAGAAACTCAGTAACTTCTTTGTTGCATGCAAATCAGACCTCAGCTGAACACTAACAGATACCAGGTATTTAAAGAACTAATTCAATGCAATTCAAACACAACTAGCACAGTTCTGTATGTCAGATACTGCTATCAGGAAGAGACTCCAGTAACATGGAATGAAATTTAGACCTGAGGATTGCTATTATATAGAAATTTTCTTCAGCTGATGCAGTCCCTTTGTCATGCCTGCTGCTTGTTTACTGGATGCAAGTGAAAAAACCCCACCATAATCTATGCAATATTGTTTCTGTTTCCCCTCAGCTTTACTTCTGACAAGACCAAAGATGTGCTTTGGGGCTGCATTTTTCCTGTTTGCAGGTGGTTAGGCATTGGTCTCTAACCGCATAGAGAGACATAGAGACTCATGGTAGGCTCCACTAAGTCTACTGAAAATTTCTTTAATGCTACATTAAGGTTTTACTACCTTAAAGGAACAGCAACATTTCAGTCTCCCATCCAGCTCCTTGCCTGTCACTAGTGATCACACAATGTGCAGTAGTATTTGCTGCTGCATGAGCTAAATGTAAGCATGGGTATTCCAGCTATTGGATTCATCTTTTGGTAATGACAGGCTTCAGAAACAAGGGGAGGTAGGAAGCAATTTAAAGCTAATTATAGAAGAATTAAGGTGAGGAGGTCTCATTTACTGCGGCGAGATCCAGATTAAAAAACCACTTGAGGCAAACCAATATACAAAAAAATCTCCTCCAAGAACCTCTAAAGCTCCAAATTGCATTTCTTCCAGCTTTGAACAGTACAGCTGAATGATACCCTTGATTGAGCTGCAGTAGCTGTTTCCTATCTCACAGTCTACACTTGGTGCTATGTGCTTTTGAATATGAAAGAGGTGACCTCTACCACCAGTAGACAAACAAATTCCAAACTCCTTGTAAAAAGGAATCGGATGGACAAGAAAATCCTTACCTGATTTAAAGCAGAATTGCCACAGATTGTTTGTCCCTCTGTCCAGCCAATGTAAATGACAAACGTCAAGCCTAATAATCACTATAATTGTGGGCTAAAAGTACTTGTATACTTCATCCTACTGCATCCTGGGTATCTGCTAAACTGCCTTGATTCAGTGAGGAAAGTAAACTGCCACCATAAAGACTCAACATGGCCTAATTACTAATCTTTAAATATATGCTTCACCTGATTCTGCATTAGCTTTCACACAAACCCTTACTGACACATTGGTTTTGCAAGTATGTATGTGCTGTTTCAAAGAGGAATTGTCCATACAAGATAACTTAACAAAAGGGTATGTTTATTCTGCTCTTCCATTTCATATAAGGGCAACAAAAAGGGCTTGATCCTAATGCGCTGTGACCTGGAAATGACTGAAAATGAGAAAGTAATGGTTAATAAATCATCAGTCAAGAGGTTGCAACAGTTTCCCATTGATCCATCATGAGATGTCAAGCCAGGTAAGAATTCAGGAAAAGGAACATGCAAACAATCAAACCACACGTGATAATTTTTTATGGGCTGATGTTATTTGCTAAATTTTCATGAAGTCCCTAAGGGAGAGAGACTTTTTTGTGACTTTTTTGCAGGCAGTTTGGAAAGACCTGATTCTCCCACATTGCAGAAACCCTTCCTGAAGAGATATGAAACATTAGACAGCTGCAAGATCCTAAACCTACAAATCATTTACTGCAGTGTCAAAATGCATAACAATTATTTCACTGGGTGTTCTCTTGCAACAGAAAGCATAATTAGAGAATTTCTGTCACCGTGAAGAAAGTCACATACTTGACAGGAAACAGAGGTTTTGTATAACCAGTCCTGAAACAGACTTCAGTGTGATTGTACAGATAAATCAATGAACTGCTCATATATCAGGTTGATATTACCTTAAGGTGTGACAGCAGCATGCAGGTTCCTTAATTCTTCCTGTCACCATCCATTTCTACTACCTTACATTACATCATTATATGTGAACACCACATGTTCTTTATCCACTTTATTGGCAAAGTAAGATTCATGCATAAATCATATAAAAAAGGAATACCTTTTTATTTTTTTTAAGGGACTGGTTCTTTTCCATTACTGACTGAAAACTTTACAAAGTTCAGTATTTTTCTTCAGCATTGTTTTAATATTAAAACATAAACCACTTACTTTGGCCTTACTATTCCAACAGGAAGTCTTGTGGCACTGCAGGACTCAGGTATTTTCAGCCTTACTCTAGTATCTAATCATAAGTTCAGGACCTCTTTAAATAAAACCATTTCTGTGGCCACCTGCCATCAGCAAAACATCCCTACCACCAAACCAAAGCTAAAACATCTTCACTAGACCAAGAGAGGCTACTCTAATAGCATGAGGACAGTGTGAAGCTTTGTTAAAAAAACAAATTTATTTTGAAAGTTAGACACAACCTTAAAATCGTACAAAGACAACAAGCACTCAAATTACACAAAGAGTAAGTAGCAGTGAGTACAATGTGAATGCAACAACAGTGAGTCTTACCTCTCTTTATATGTAAATATAGAGATTATCCTTGCCAAACTTCCAGCTTTTTGTTTGTTTTTTTTCCTTTTCCTGAAAACAAGCTCATTATGCTGAAAAACCTCGCAGGGAGCATTTCACTGTTCAATTCAACAGAATTGCTAAAGGGGCTCTGGCTAAAAATAGTCCTTCTATGATGAGAATATCCCATACTTTGCAGAACCAAGTTTCTCTCTCAATTGAAAAACAGCTTTCCCTTTCATTATGTCAAATGTTTCACCTTCTCTAGGGACCTGCCAAATTACAGGCTTCAAAATGATCACAAAATTTGAAGCTTGCTCGTGTTTTTTCAAGAACATGCAAGCTGAAACTAACATGGTGCATATATGTAAGTAGTCACAAACCAGAGAATGTTCCTGTTTGTTACTTTATACTCTTTGAAAGCCTTGTTTCAAGAGAAGCACTTTGGAGCAATTTTAGCTGTGAGTTGGCTAAACTAATTTCAGTATATGGACAGAGAAGAAAATATTTAATTTTTTTAAATATTACATTTAGAGTTCAAATATATTAATAAAACCACCTGGCAAAAAGTATCCCCTTATAACTTGTCCCTACATATGCATGTAAAGTGAAAAGCACACACTGCTACCATCCTCTCTTTACTTCTGAGAGTATTCTTCTTTACAGGAAATACATAGAAAAATAACGCAGTGTTGTTGCACAAGAAAATAAACCCCCATGGACACTGTTGAAACAACTTAACCACAGCCTCTGTTCTAGAATTTAGTTATTACTTAGGTTTAGATACCCCAGTAAACTTCTGCTGTGTATCTTCCCTAAGATAAACAACAATTAAAAGAAGGTTATGTTTCATCCAACTGCAGCCACACTGGCAAAATTATGCTCTGACTTTGAGTGTTTGCAGGACTGTTCCACGACTGAGTGGAACCACTTCCACTTCTTTTCTCTAAAAGTAGAAATGCCTTGATTATTTGGGTTATGACTATAAGCTTATCTATTCATTATTCTTTCTAGATTACCTGAAGGTGCTTTATTTTTCATCATTTTACTCCATTATTAATGTTTGTTGCAATGGATCAGCATCTTGATTTTTCAAAAACCTTGCAAAATGTGGCTTTATTTAAATGAAAATATCCTATTCTTATGACAGCAGTGTCCTACAAAGCGTCGTACATTGGAATTAAGTTCATTCCATTCAAAACTCTCTTAACCAACTTTTGCTTTGCAATTCTTATGGGTTGGTAGCCTATGGATGTGCCAATCATGTTCCTCAGCAGGCTCACACCCTCCACAGTGATTCTACAGAAAAATAAATTGGAACGAGAAAAATTAATTAAAATACTTAACAGAATTGTACTAATTCTGTACACTGAGGCTCTGTACACAGACTGCTTTATGAGTAAGTTTTTGAGAAACTAAGTGTTCTAATATTACTTTGCCTTTATTGAGAATGACTGGTCTTCATTTTTTAACAGCAACTGTTCATGATGCCAATTTTTTTATTATTATGTAAAACTGTATAAATGAAAGTAATTTTTTTACAGTTGTACAAACACCTATTTAATGTTACCATTAAGCTTTTCAAAATGTCTGTCAGTTTGCCTATCAAGGGAAAAATATGCAGCATCAAATCCTATATAAAACTGTTATGGTCTGCAGCCTGGGAAACCTGTGTTGGCAAAAACTGAGCTAACTGGCCTAAATTCATACCTTTTTAATCATCTCATTTTCTCTAGGTGCTTTTGTTGAGCAAAAGCCTGTTTTCCCAATACTCCATTGTTTTCTATTTGCTTCAATTCTAAGATAGCATAAATAAGGTTTTGAAAAAAAATTAAAGCAAGGATGTTGATTCACTGTAATGAAACAGCAGCTGTGAAAGAACACTTTCAATTATTGTCAGGACAGAAAAGGCTATTGGCAGTGTACTTTTCACTTGGCTTAAGAAGATTTACAAAACAGTTTTAGCCCAAGGCAGTTCATGATTTTAAGCTAAACCCAAGCTTGTGCAATAGCAAATGATATTTTGGAAGGCATATTTTGATATCTAGTATTAGAGAAAAAAATAGCTACCGTTATTTCTGTCTGAAGTTCTAGACCAGCAACCAATCCAATTGATGAGCTTGCTACCACTGCAGAGTCCTCCTGACTTCAACAGGGGCCAGAGAGGCAGCAGTGGACTGAGTATCCCTGCACTGGTGCACATGGATGGGCAGCCTTCTGCTGTTTAGCTTTGTACATTTATTCCAGTGGGTCTCAGAGCAGGCAGCTGCACGATGTGTTACACAAGTGCATTTCTGCAGAAGCTAATTGCACAAAAAACCAGTTTTTACTAAGTATGTAAGTCTCTTTCAGTCCAGCATAGGAGCTCCAGAAATAGCTAGGGAAATACCTACACAAACAAAATAAACAGGTTGTTTTGCCTCTTTTTAGCAATTACTTAGTATTGCTGTAAATATCTAGAATAAAAGAAATTCTAAGAAACATATACTGTGAAACTCTACTGGGAAAGAGAAGCTGGACATAACAACTGGCTCCACCCAAGGGAGTTAAAGTGGGCTGAGGCCATTGTATCCACTGAATGGAAGGTTTCTGTGCTACTAGAAGATGCTTGGCAACCTGTCTGAACCCAGAGCATCTCAAGGAAATCTAGAGCAGGCAGAAGTCAGTTGTACTGCAGCACTCTGCACAATGCTCCCTCATTTCATTAGAAACTTCATAGAGTACTTGCATGATGAGAGCTATTTGGCATAATAATTTGGGAGTACTTGCATCATGAGAGCTATTTGGCATAATAATTTGGAGTAGCTCAGTAACATTTTACTAGATTTTGGAAAGGGCAACATTATTGACATTCTTCAAATTCCCATTTTACTTTTTACCAGTCCAATAGATGTGGCCGTGGCACAGAGTAAGAAATACAGTCCAGGTTTGTAATTCCAGTATAGCTTCAAAGCATACATGTTTTCCTACTTATGCTTACAGGTATTGAATAGCCTTTGCAGTAACTATTCAAAAAATTATTTTAATCACTTTACCTCCTTTGACTGAAAGGCTGATGACAAGGCCAGAGATGTAGAGGACCTTCAGGGAAGGATGAAGGAGACTCTTCTCCTGTGCACTATGAAAAAACTTTCTCAACTCCACAATTTAGTGCCTCCCCCAACCCCAGTTTAGACTTTGCATCCTTAGTTCTGCTAGCAAGAAAAAGGCATTAACCCTCTTTAGTAAGATCTTGGTCCAGTATAAGTTTCACTCGCCAGCAGCTGCACTGCAAACCACACTCAGGAACTGGTTTGTCGACTCAACTTTCAGAGATTGGCACAGAAACCGAAGGGGGCATGTTAAAGGCAATGAAACAGTGACTTCAGAAAAGCAGACATGGCAAACCTGCAGAACTCCTATCTCTGTGACAACAGTGGAGTTCAGAGGTCAATACAACAGACTGGCTATTAAGCTAGATAATGAATACACCCACAGTTGCACCAAATAGGATAAGAGAGTATTCTAGAAGAAAAATGTTTCCTGTTTTAAAATGTAAACCAAACTTGAATAGAAAGTTGCAATAGTCCACCCTCAACGGAGCAGTTATATTTTAACTAACCATTCTATAGCTTCTTGCATTTCAAACGTGCAGCACTTCTTGGTCAGTCATGGATGGGATACTGGGCACAGGAGCCCAGTGACAGGATCAACAATCCCTGTCACACCATCTTCCACATTTATTTAGATGCACTGTTTAGGTAAGCGAGGTCCTCCATCCAAGCGCCTTTTTTTCAGTGTCAGTTACAGCCGGACTGAACAGAGGTAAGGTGTATGCCAGGTATGTTCCCTACATTCATCACGAGTTCTACATCAATGTAGCTCTGAAGTCTACAGCAGGGTTAGCAACAGTCTGTGGCATACCACGAAGTTCATGAATAGATTGTCATTTCTATAATAATACAAAATAGCTTGTAAAATCAATATGTAACACTGTATATATGCATGAATATAAAAATAAACCACACCATCAATATGTAAAACTTCACAACAATGATGAAAACAGTTTTCTTCTCAACGGTCTTCAGTGTTGATGAGCTGGTTCTCATTGTCATACCCATCAGGCAGATATGCTTTCCTTAGCTGGTCTGACTTGGGTATCGAACTGCCATTCTTAACGTAGCGGGACAGGAAGGCTCGCACAGATGGGTGATCAGCCTTCTCAAGTGGAATATTAGCTTCCAGGCACATTTTCACAAAGTCCTGGATGACACTGGTTTTCTCTGTCTGGGCAGTACTGTTGCACTGAAGGGAGGCAGTCAGAGTCCTTTGCTTCTTCCTGACGTTCTGTTCTTCGAACTCTGCCTTTCGCTTTGTGTGTGTTTTAGACTTGAGGTGGTCGTTGATCGCAGACTTGCGAACGTGGTTCAGAACCACATTGCAGGAAGTGCAGAAGAGTTTCCCTCCATCTTCGTGCAGCTCATTGCCAAACTCAGTTACACGGTCCTGAGGAGTCACATACAAAGCAGTCTTGGAGCGGTTACGTGATGGAGCAGACTTCACTCCAAACCGTTCCATTGCTCCTTCAACGAGGCAAAGCTGGAAAAAAATAACTGTTGTTAAACTGTGCCAGTGATTTCAACCAAATACTTTTGGGTGCAGTCTGTTCAATATCCAATAAAGTGCCTGCTGACATCTAAAAGATAATTAATGACATGTAAGATACATATGTGAAACTGTAATTGAAAGGCTCTTCACACTGAAGTCCAAAGAAACTGGGAGAATGAAGTTCCTCATGGGTCAAAATACTTTTTTGTTCCTACAACTACAAAGCTCAACAGAACCCTCAAAACTCGATCTGTTCATCACTAAGTCAAACAGAAAGGCTGTTTGCTTTACTTGATGACAGGTTTTATCCTTTACTCTTTAGGGTGAAGGGTTCTTTCTTCTTAGTATTTTCAACATATTTGACAGTTTCTTAATTATGCTGAGTCAGAACATTTCTGTTTACTTCCTGAAAATGTGTATTAATTCTGTTAGAAGTAGTTTAGCTGTCCAAATAGCAGGCCAGAAGGCCATTACTGTCACTTACAAAAGCCAGTAAATCCACTCCCTCCCCCTCCAAAAAAAAACAAACCCAAACCCATGAGCTTTGCCAGTAATCATTTGCAACAGCTCTCGTTTTTGCCCCAGCTCAAACCACAACTATTAAATTGAACCTTAACTTGGAGCCTATAGCAAATAATTTTGTTATTGTAATTAGAGACTTCTGGAACAGCCTAACAGGAACAGAAGATTGGATACATTTCAGTGCAAAATAAGAACCTGTGTTTTCAGAGGTGACAACCTTTCTGAGGAAGGTAACTGATGACTGAGAGCTGGATGCTTGTTAGCATCACTAAATGAGACTATGCTATCAAAGCAGGCAAGAACCTACTCACATACATCAAAATCAAACAGGACCTATGTGTTCTTTTATTGCTGAGGTATGGACTAGCTGGTGTTAAATCCCAGCAAAGGGAATTAAACTCCTTTTCAAAGGAAAGCTGAAGTCAAGAAATAGCTGTGTTCAGGCTGGAGGTTTTCTGAGCAAAATGAATGGTTGTTACATTAACTATACACTTGCCTGAAAAAAAGGGGGCAACAAGTGTTTCTTCCAAGGACTTGCCATAATATACACATTTTTAAAGAAATATAATAGGCTGCCTGTCCATTTACTTATGGGTACAGATGCTTTGAATAGTTTTGCATTACCTGTGCTCATAAGGCAGACAGAGGACAGAACACCTCAAGGTGTACTTCCCTGCCCTTGTTACACACAGTTTGCTGTTGCAACATTAAAAAAAGGCCTGAATATAGTTTCTGCCGTCCAGAATGTCTTCTGCTTGCACTGGAAATAGAGAATAACAGTCTCCAAAACTGGCTTTTTTTTCTTAAACCGTTACTACATGAAGAGATTACAACCTTTTGAAGAAAAGGAGACAAAGATCTAGGGATTAGCTAGTTGTGTATTTTTTCTCTGCCTGCTCCTTTCCAGAGCTGTAAGTCTTGACTGATACCAAACTACAAAGTCTTTTTCCAGAATCAGTGTAACTTTATTCATTCTTTTTGCTGCTTTCTGCAATTTATCTCCATGAGTTTCCTGTTTCCTGAAATCAAGCAGAAAACAAGTCTGAACCGAACAGAAACCTGTTGCTTAGGCTTCTGAAACGTCAAAACAAACCCCTCAGACACCAGATGAGGTGTTCACTCTTAGACTATATCAAAGCCACACTACTCCACGTCCCGTGGGGTTCGGTGAGCAGCAGAGCTGGTGAAACACAGGGGGTTGGGTGGGTGTTTTTCGGTGTCAGCTTTTGACGTGGGTTCTGCGATGAGTATTGCCGCCCGGACTGCGCGGGGGAAGGAATGTCTGCAGGGCGGACACCCACCCTGCTCCGGGACACCGCCCGCCGGGGCGACCGGTCCCTGCGGACCTTGGCTGCACAGTGCCATCCGAAGGGACCTCCAGGTGGGAAGGAAAACAACCCTGCGTTTCCAGCCGCCGGGCGGGTCCCACCGCCGCCCCGCCCCGCT
>NW_008684246.1:0-730 GCF_000695815.1 Acanthisitta chloris
CGGCCCACAGAGCTCAGGAAAGACAATTCCCGAACTACGGTGGAATCGCCGCGGCAGTTTCCTTCTTGTGTGTCAGCGGGAGGGAAGCGCCTGTGGCGTTGATCGGACCCTGCGAGAATGGGGCAAAATAAAACCGGAGAGCAGGCTCTGCACCCTCCAAGGCCAGGGGCTGGCCGGGGGGAGTGGGAGCGCTGGGTTTGCTGAGGAGCCCTGTGACACCCAGCCTGAACTGCTATTATTGTTAGAATAACTGCTGTTATTATACCAGCGAGATCCCAAAACACCTGCGGCTGCTTCCGCTTCCCATGGTTGAAGGCGACTCCACCGCAGACACGCTGCTTCCTTACTGGGAAGAGTCCTCTCGTTGAGTCCTAGACAAACAGTAGATGTAATCGGTCGAAAATAGACCTCAGACATCTATTTGCATTTTTTTCTTGTCAGTATTACGCATTTTGAAAATCAAAGACATTACTTGGGCTTCGTGGTTGCGGAGTGCTTGACACGGAGGTTCTCGGTGAAAAGGTCAGCTGGGAGGACTCTGCCCTTCTCCCAGGTTAATAACAGCTACAAAACTCTTTCCAAGCTTCGTGGTGTTGTCCTTGTCGTCATGCCTTTCTTGAAGTGTTTCCTGCAGGAGTTTTCATGACAGGCACCTTAGCGTAACCTTAATATACTTTCTAATTGAGTGATATTAGACTGTCGTGTTGTTACCTCCAGTTGCTCTTCTTCC
>NW_008684246.1:878-5891 GCF_000695815.1 Acanthisitta chloris
ATAAAACTCTGTTTTTCTAAAACATCTCTCACACCGTGATTATCTCAAAGGGCTTTATGAAGTAGTGTCTAGTAAAGGAGCACCTTTAAGCATAGCAGCCATTCCATGCACAAATGTACCTTTGAACACAGAAAAAAATTGGCATTAGAGCTATCTACGCACTTAGTAGGGCTATTATGTATGTTTAATGATCACTTGCAGCACCGTGAGAAATGCCCAATGATGGTCATTGCCGAAACCCATTAAGGAAAGATAAAATATGTGTGTATATTAAGTTCCTCCTTGGGCTGACTCTATGGAAGGAAACACAGCCAAGTAGATTTAAGGTTAAAATGAATGTCTGAATCTTTGCTACATATTCCAGTAAAGCTGTTAAGCTTATAAAGTACAGAATTTGTGGGTTATTAAGCTATGTATTTACGCTAAAGTACTCCAACAGCAAGCTATACCTGATCTTAAGTTTAAGCAACAGATGTGTCTGATGCTGGCTGGCACACAGTTAATTGCTGCTGTAATCACTTCCAGCTCCAGTGATGCTCAGCAATGGGACAGTGCCATTTAGGAAAAAATATAAGTTTCATTTCTAAGCTTTAAGCAGAAGGCAACTTGTGGGCCATATAGGATTTTCCAATCTGCATCTGTCCAGAATAGACATGATTAAGTGCATTTTTGTTTAGCTATTGATTTATTCACCTGGCTTCCTCAAATGTCGGATATATGTATGTTTCTTGTCCAAGAAAGATAGGGCTCTTTGGAGTATTGATTGCAGCAGTGGAGTCTGCAGTATTGCTCAGTAAAAGGTTTGGTTTGCATTTTAAGACGTTGCACTACATGTCCTTTGGATGTAGATGTAAAAATCTGCTGCCAGGATTATATTATAATCTTTATTATTTATTTTTAATCTAGAAAAAAATCTCTTCATGTTGAGCTATCAGTGTGCAGTCATCTCCCCCTAAACCTGCTCAGAATTTATAGGGGGTTTTTTTATGCAGTACTGTAAAAGGATGGGAAATGCTATTTCCAAATTCAGTATTTCAGTTTTTATATATGTGCATGTATGAAGAGAACAACAAAAGATCACACAAAGTATAACTGGAGTGCAGTAACTGTGGTGGTTGTTACAAGTATATGCAAAATATAATTGAATGAGTGCATATGCATATACACTACAAGGCCCTTTGCCTCAATAATTTTTTCCTTCTCTGAGAACTTAAGAGTGGCAAAACATTTCAGATTATATCTTTCCCAGCTGGTGAAATATTTCCTGATAATAAGAAACAAATTTTGCTTGCCAAGAGTCTTTGAATTTGTGATTTTTCACAGAGTCCAGCAGTTCTGGGCAATCTTTTTCTCCAAAGGGTGCTGGAACCACAGCACTCGTGCAGCAGATGCTTCCCAGCTCTGTGCAGTTGCATCTCTGTGTTTTGCTAGTGGTTTTACCTCCCAAGAACTCCTTCACCTTTTTTTGGTTTCTTTTTGGTTCCACACTTACTTTGGATTTACTCTGGGCTCTTGTTTTCATTATTCTCTGTTCATAACATTCTCCCGTGGAACCTTCCCTAAATCTCTTCATCAAAGTCTTCTTTCTCTCATGTTAAATAGATTTAACATGGAAATCTCACATACAATTACCTCAGACACTCAGACTAGATGATCTGTCAAGTTTTGGATGGAGCAGGTGTGCCATGGAAGTGCCTATTTGTCTTTTACTGACTATAAAAAGCACATAAGACATAGATCAGATTTAGACATTTAAAGTGGGGTGAGATGAATTCCATCTTATGAGACTTCTCTGTTGCCAGTGAAGTCAAAGACAAACTGAGTCATTTCCATGTTGAAAAATAAGGCCCAGAAATGTTTATGTACATGAAGTGATGGATAATGAATTCCTTCTTTCCTAGCTCTGCAGCTACCTCAGAACAGATGTGACCATTAGTTATTACTGTCTGAAAGTAGTTTAATAGTCTTGGAAAAGTGAGAAATCCGCTTGGCTCTGTGTTCTCAGAGATGGCTTTATGATAGATGTTCCTCACTGAACAGACCCAGAAGCCATAATACTCTTTCTGTTCTGGAGAGATCTTTGGAGGTCAATCTAACCGTGGTAGAACAAGTCTATCAAGGAGATGCTTTAAGGAGTGCATCAGCTGTGAACTATAAGTAACTATGTAGGAAACAAGATTTTAGGAACAGACTCTTTAACTAAAGTTAAAGCTCAACATTTTCACACTAAGAATGAGATTAGAAACATGCAAGCAAATAAAGAGGGAGAGTAATATACATCTGGTATGACTTAAAAATTGTCAATACCAATAATGTCTAAATTGAGACAGAATGCTTTCCTGATTTCAGCCTAGAAGTTATGATGACCTCTATATACACAGAAAGCCAGAGTAAATGATCACAGTACGTTCTTCTGACTTTAAAAACTATGGCGAAAGCTCTTCAAACAGAAAGTTGGACCATTAATGACAAGATGAAAGAAGCTGGTTTGTGCTGTCACCATCCTGCAGAACTCTTTTTTTCTGAACTCTGAATAACAGTTTCACAGCCACAACAGTTTGCTCAGTGTAGAGGCTAAAATAACGTTTAGAAGATGATGTGAGTTTTGATAGAAAGCAAAAGACTGGTTTTATCTGCTGCTGTTAACTTGGCATAGCTCCATTGAAGTCAGTGAAATCATATTGATTTACTAAAGAAGAAAATCTGATCTATAAACATTTGAAGCTAATACTAACACATCTAAGACACTATCCTTTTCCCCTAATACTCCAGATCATAGCAGAACTCCTGGACTTCAGAATTCCTCTTTCATCAGGACACGATGTGTAAGATTCTGAAAGATATTCTGAAAATGTGACATCACCAGAACTTTAGATGATCTTACCTGAATACCACAAAAACATTATTCAGAAACTTCTGACAGATAATTTACATTTTGTATGTTGGATACACTACAGTAACTGTTACATTTTTCAGGCTAATTCTGTGGTGCAAGTTTACTCTTTTCACATTTCATCCACTGTCACAAGTGATCAAATGGCAGATAAAAAATTTACTTGATAATAATAGAGTATGTCATCTGCTTTCAAAGGCTCACAGTTCCAAAACTGAGAAAGACTGAAAGAGGAGAAATGTATGGTATCTCGTTATACTTTATCTTTCAGATAGCTAAATATTGTGACTAAAAGTCAGATGAGACAGTTACATCTGTACCATGTTTTACAGTAGTGGAAGGATAAGTCACAGACGTTGACAAAGCTTTCTTCAGTATTGAAAAAAATGCTTTAGTCTATCTGCTTATAATTTTTCATGCTGTGTCCTCTTTTGGCACTGAACTACATGAAATTTACAAAAGCAACACCTGCAGCTCTCTAAATCACAACTGTTTTGAAAGTTGATGTCTATATATAACATTCTTACATTCAATCAACCTAAATATATTACCAGTTACATGACTTATCGTGAATCCCTGAAGACATACACTTGAGAAAAGCTTTTCTTTGTTTCAAGATGTCTTTCTCTCTAAAGAACCTGTCACACCAGCCAGACTTTCAAACTCTGCACTATAAACACTGTGGTGTAGTGCTGAGCAACTTCGTGCAAGTTGCTAAATGCTTTCAACTCTTATTGATCTTTTAGAAACTGAAGGAAGTTGACTATTTACCGGAAGAGCTGAGATTTTTAAAGAATGAAGTGCAAATTAATTCTATTAGCTTACACACTTGTAGTTCTTTTAGGTATAGTTTGACATTTTCTATTTTTTTTCTCCTGACACAAAAAATATACTTAACTGGCAAATATTTGTTGTCACTTCCTTTAAGATTCTCACACCAGCCATCAACTTCTGCTGTTGCTGTTGATGTTAGAGGACAAAGTGTTTTGGAGGAACTTATGTGTAAAAAGCTTTAGTTTCAAGCAGATAATTTGCCTCCCTTATCTGTATAAATGCACTAGTG
Source organism: Acanthisitta chloris (assembly GCF_000695815.1). NCBI lineage: Eukaryota > Metazoa > Chordata > Aves > Passeriformes > Acanthisittidae > Acanthisitta > Acanthisitta chloris. The sequence goes on from NW_008684246.1 coordinate 4,835, forward strand.
CTGTGAGCTCTTTTATATTTTTCCAAAATCATAGCAGCCAGATATCCAAAGGACCAATTCCGTTGTGGACTTTTCTCTAAGCAATCAGCCTATTTCCAGACCAGAGCTGTTGACTTCTCAATGATCTGTTGAAAGATTCAGTGACATTTGGCACATAGATTTTGTTTACAGCATGTCCTTTATTCTTTCTGGCACATTGCAGAGCCTTCCTCCTGCTTTCCTGATGATCACTTTACAGTGACTGGGGACGTAAAATAGTATAATTAAAGGGAGTGTGGGTATCTCCAGATAACGTTAGAAAATCAGTGGCAGAATTACCCGACTTTGTGCTTAGCGTGTTTAGGGGAGAGATGGTTCCTGTGATTTTTTTGACATAGATGTCACTATAATTCTTTGTGATGGGCCTTCACACTTGATGACATTGCAAAAGAAGAGCAAAATAGATTCAACCTTGAAATAAAATGCAATCTGTGGGAATAATTAAACAGTAGGATGCCTTAACAAGGAACCAGTAGATCATTGTAACTTAGTTTTCTTTCGAAGTAGGAATTAATATATTTTTTACAAAATATGCATTATTCATCTGAAAGAAATTTACAGCCCCTGTGCTGAGGTTATGGGCTGGAGGCATTTCAGTGCCTTTTGGTCTCAGAACCATGAATCTGTGAAGCATTTCCGTTCTTTGTGGATCATGGCATAGTTAGCAGAATTGTGTCCACAGCCCTTGTTTTGCTCATAGTACTCGTAGTTCTGTATTAGGCCTATGTCTGTAATTTAATGTTATCTCTCAGGGGTTCAGGTGATTTCCTGAAGTGATTAGAATGTTTTCTCTTCCTTGTCCCATCACTTGCCTGGGAAAAACTGGACAGGTATACTTTTATTCATCTTTTCCTCCATCAGAACCATCAAAAGTGAGATGATGGATAGCATGGACTGGTGGCTGGAGAGGGTGCAGATTTCAGACTGGCTGGCTGGAATGTCTTGTTCACGAGCCAGCTTTGGGCCTAGGGAGAGAGATCACTCAGGCTTGGATGATACATGTGTTTATGTCAGCAGG
>NW_008684246.1:5906-13491 GCF_000695815.1 Acanthisitta chloris
AGTTGGGTGGAGGAGTGAAGCAGATTCTGGCTGTAGATGGCTGTTTCCAGTAATATCACTAACGACATCACTATAAAACATTTTCATACATAACATGATAAAAAGTGAATGTTTGGTTGCTGCCACTGAGAAGAATTTTATAACTTGACTGTAAAGACCTTCCCAACTACCACATTTCTTGAAAGCTTCTGCAGAGTCTGAGGGTTATATTGCCATGCAAATTGAACTAGACAGTAAAGACCCATTCCTCATAAAACTATGCAAGTTTAATTTCAGCCCCAAACCCTTTTTATTTATTAATATCAGACTTTGAGATTTTAGGAGAAGTGTAAGGAGCTGTCTTGTACCAGCAGTTCTTTCTGGGCTCAATTCCAAAGTTTTTCTCCACATTGTATCCGTGGATATAATATCTAATATTGTATCTGTGGACATTCTTAACAATTCAGTCCTGTGGATCCCAGACACCAAGTTAATAGCTTTTCTTTTTTCCCTCAAAGGTTCTATACTTGTAATGCAAAGATACATGTTGCACTTTTATTTCTTGCAATGTTGTGAGAATTGAAGGGGGAAGATACTCTTACCCTCTTCTCCTTCAGTCTAATAACTTCCTTGAGTAGGTGTTACTCAGCATGAGCAAGGACTACAGGAGCAATCTCACCAAGCTGAGGTGAACATAAAATTCTGTTTTGAAACTGGACCCACACAGAAGCCCGTGGTCAGGGGTGAGGGTATTTGAAATAGTAAATTCCTGATGGCTTCAGATTTGGAATTCTGGTTTGGGATCTTTCTCCAGTGGACATAAACATGATGGTGCACCCTAGCAGTTCGAATGATCTGTAGTTACATTTGGATTCACTGCTATGTATGTTTCATACTTGCTCTCATAAAAAATGTTAGGGGTTAGTTCTCTTCACCTTTATCCATGTAGTTGGGTTTTTTTCGCTATAAAATTCAATAACAAGAAAAAATCCAATGCATTTATACTCACAGAAAACCAGTCATGCAAAGCATTCGTTTATGAAAGAGAGATGGTTACACTGAGTCAATACTAATACAATTACCTACATGAATAAGCTCAGCTACTCAGTACATTACCTAATTCTGCCTTTTTAGATTCTTGAGGTTTTTTTTCTGTAAGATTCTCGTTCTGTATTCTCTTAATCTTGTGTTTTCAAGAACCACCAGTAGCCAGAAATGTAGATGTACACATTGTTGTCATGGAAAACCTGACTTACCTAGACAGATATCTTACCATTGTGGTAAACAAAAAACAGATGCAAGATTTGCAAACTGTATTTACAGCACTGAGACATGGTAATCTATTTGGTAGAGCTGGCTGGGAAATATTTTTTCAGTCTGTGAAAATCTTGAAATAAACTCTTCTTATTCCCAATGGGGCAGAAGTTTTCCTTATTCCAAGTGGGACAAAAGTTTCTTCTCTTTTTGAGGGTCAGGGGGATGAGTGGGATGAGAATTGCCTCTGTTAAGTGGTTAAATAAAAAAAAAATTCTATATGAGTTCCCATGTTTTACCTTACTCTGTTCCAAATATTTTGTTTCTATTTAATTTTTTTTTATATGAGCTTCATCACTAAATGGCAAACAGTTAAGCATTTCTAATTGGGAGAATACCGAAAGAGGAAGATTTTTCACTACTTCCTAATAGAAATTGTTTTGAAAATTATAATTTCACACAAACCCCCCACTTCTGTAGAAATGCTTTCCAAACAAAATTGTTTAGATTTAAAAGGGTGAGTACTTTATCAGTGGTTCTTAAAGGTGAAGACTGTTGGTTTGCAATAATTTCTGTGACCTTCTGAAATCAGTGAGAATCTTCATTGAATTTCTGAAGATTGCATCATTCACTTTTGGTACGTGTTTGTGTGTCAGGATCATTAAAAAGATACCCCAACAACTGGAAGTAGGTTTCGCTTCATCTTAGAGACATACTGATGCTTGCCATATTCTGACAGTGCCCAGCAGTGTTACAGGAGATGATTCAAATGTTTGCATAACCCTCTGTGCATCCAAGGAGCATGTAGCTGCCTGGTTCTTCTCCTTTAGTTGTAGTTAGAGGAAGTTGCTCCACTGCACTACACCTGTGTGGTTGTACCTGATCCTCCAAAGATGTGGATTACCCTGGAGTGTTGCACTGATCACAGTTTGAAGTTACTTCAGAAGGTACCAGAAACCAATTGTGATCCACATCGGAGGAGTGAGTGGTAAAGAGGCTCCTTTACCACAGCAGTTCATCTCTGAGTAGTGCTGTGAAAAAATTTAAGTGTGTGTCATTGTGCCTTGCCTGCCTAGCATTCATCTTAAATTTTCAATCACATACTTAAATTAAAGCTCATATACTCCCTGAAGAACAGACAAGAAATCCCATCTCCTCTCTAGTTCCTGCCTTAATCACTAAGTTACAAGTCATACTCTCTCAGGTCCCTGTGAATATCAATTTTTCTGTGTAGAGTGGAACAGCTTCGGCATAGGTGGCAAGACAGACATTCCAAGTGCTCTGTAACTTTGACATTATGGCACTTTCATAGGAAAACATGCTCAGATCTTTAAGGCAAAACAAGCAACTGGGGCACTTCCGTCTTGGGCTGCATTCAAATTTGAATCCTTATCAGTGAGCTGTTAGGTAAAAAAACTTATCAGGAACATCCAGCAGGCCCAGCAGAGCTTAGCCTTGAACCTAATCAAAGCAGTTTCCTAGCAGTACACTAGTCACCAGACCACGACTGATATTAATATGCCTTCCCCTGGTGTTAATCATTATTTAGAAATAATCAATGCAATGGTTTGTTTTTTATTCACACAGGAGGAATGAGGGAAGAGCAGCCCTGACACTTCTTGTGTAACAAGGGGAATGTGAAGCAGTAGCTCTTTAGGAAAGCATCGTGCTGGAAATATACATTGGCTCAATCACTCTGCAGCTCACCACTGTGAAATGGCTGGTTTTGTTAAACTTGTCAGCAATGCGCATCATCCCTAGCAGTAAGCTTCACTGCATTGCTTGGATTCTGAGTCTTCTGGAGCAGAGCAGGTTGGGGGTTTTTTGAGGCTGCATGACATAGCATAAATAAGAGCAATTCTGTGGTCCAGTCCTGCTCCTCTAGGCAGTACTTAATCTTTTTTTGGTGCAAGGAAACAATGAGCTCTTGGCCTTTCTTAAAATTTTTTTATTGTGACATGCATGGAAGGAATTCCTCATGTTTTATGTAGTCAGTTGCTGCTAGGTTTTCTCTGCCATGGGCATTCAGTCTTATTTGTTGTTGCTACATTTGCCACAGGTCTAAGTGCATACCAATAATGCAATACATAGGAAAAATATAGCGGCCTGCCACTATGTAGCTTGCTCCTATAGGTGCTGCAAGAACCATTTTCTCTTCCTGCTTCTGCTTGAGAGATAAACTTTCCTGAAAACCCTTAAATAAATTCAAAATTCCCAGTGTGCAAAAGGGGCAGTCCTGTCAGTGCCAGAGATCAAGGAGGAGGAAGACTGGAAATACTACATTGAACAAGACCTCTCCTAGTGGGAAGATGAGACCAAGAGCTGTCCCAAGGGGAAGTCAACAGGGACCCAGATTTGTCCTAAAGGGGAGACAACACTGACAAAGTTCTGTCATAGGAGAACTGGGAACACATCACTGTCCACAACATCTGGGTCCAGCCCTTGCACCCAGAGCACTTGCAGGACTCCCACAGAAGGGGCCCAGCTGTCCCAGCAGTGTTGGCACAGAGGCAGCAGGAGATGCAGCCCCCAACCTGCACAGCACGCCTCTTGCCCTAGCGAGTCCCACAGATGCCAAGTCAACAGAGACACAAGGGACAGTGAGTGTGTCCCTTGTGCAAGTGGGAATTGCTTGTGGGGCATGACAGGAACATGATTTTGGTGCAAGCAGGATGAATGCAGGGTGTCAGGGCAAGCGTGGTGCTTGTGCAAGCAGGATGTGCACGCAAGAGTCTGGTGTGGGTGCAAAGCTCGTGAGGTAGGCGCTGTGTGGACACTGATGTGTGAGCAGGATGTGCGTGCAGGGTGCTGTTGTGAGCTTGTTGCACATGTATATTGGATGTGTGTGTGCAGGACAGAGGTGAAAGCACAGCACCTGTGTGAGTGGGATGTGTGTCCAGGGCACAATGTGAGCTGCGTACTTGTGCAAGCAGAGGGTGAATGCAGGGCGCTGTGCAAACCAGCAGTGTGTGCGTGCAAGGCACTGGTGCAAGGATGTGCACGTGCAGTGTGTGTCCTGGGCACAAGTGTGAGCGTCTGAGCAAAGGATGCATGCAGACCAGGATGGTGAGCACAAGAGCAGTGCAGTAGCAGGACACCACTGAAAGTGTGTGAACTGCAGCGTTGCAACTATGCACAGCCCTGTTGTGAGCACCAGCACACTACTGCAGTGTGTGCAAGAAGGGCACAGTCAAACCAAAGGAGTCTGCATGGCACCATTGTGTGTGCCTCATGCGAGCTGCAGCATGTGAGAATGTGCGGGGCAGTGTGGAAGCGTGCAGGGCACTGTGACAGTGTGTGAGCATGAAGGGCAGTGCTGTGAGCATTGGATGTAATGGAGGGGCAGGAAAATAGAGATTTCAGCTGGTTATGGCACATGGGAGAGCTTTTCAGAAAGAACTGAGAGGAAAAGAAGCAGGTATCATTTGTGGAAGTCTGCTCTCAGCCACCCAGCCAGGACAACAACACTGATGAATTATTCTTCAAGGGACCAAGGGATGCCTCCAAATCAATGTCCATGTCCTTATGGGGGAATTCAACTTGCCAGGTGTTAACTGGGAGCACCACACAGCTGAAACAAAGAGGTCCACAACATGACTAAAACACGTGGACCATGACTTCTTGGTTCGGGCGCTCAGGGAGCCGAGTCAAAGAGGTGCCCTCCGTGATTTGCTGCTTGTCGCCAGAGAGGGTCTTGTGGGTGAAGTGGCGATTGGTGCCCATCTTGGCCATAGCAACCATGAAGCCATTGAGTTTCAAACCTCTGGTGCCTTGCCTGCACCCGTCTTTCTCCCAAGATGGACTGAGCACAGGAGAGCACAGTTGGAATATCAGTGTCTTTTATTAAAGTGTGCACAGTGAAGCCAATGCCTGTGGCTCCCTGGGGATGCTGCACCGGTTCCAAGCCAGTAAAGCCTGGCACTGGCAGCAGGGCACTAATCCTTTGGTCGTACTGCCATGCAGAGTCTCCGGAACAGCCTGCGCAGAGCCAGGAGCGCCCGCCTGAAGTGGGAAGGCGGTAGCTTTGGGAGAGCCTGGTGCTCATTGAGGGCTTGGGCTGCCAGCTGGCAAGGGGAGGAGCTGGGGGGGCAACAGGGGCTGTGCGGGGCAGGGACCTGGCTCTCTGCCCCTGCTGCTATAACTATTGCTACCATTTCTTCAGCCATGCTTTGTTCCATGCTGCTCATTTCCTCTGACTGCTTGCCAGAGCCCTGGATCACAAGCAGAGCCTCGCTGATGATCTCGCTGGCCATGCCACTGGCTCTGGCCAGGAAGAACCTGGCTGAAGCCTGGGGCACTGTGTGGTGCAGGGACTTGGCTATCTGGCTCTGCCACTTCTGCAGCCATGCTTTTTTCCATGCTGCTCATTTCCTCTGACTGCTTGCCAGAGCCCTGGATCACAAGCAGAGCCTCACTGATGATCTCGCTGGCCATGCCACTGGCTCTGTCCAGAAGAACCTGGCTGAAGCCTGGGGCACTGTGTGGTGCAGGGACTTGGCTATCTGGCTCTGCCACTTCTGCAGCCATGCTTTTTTCCATGCTGCTCATTTCCTCTGGCTGCTTGCCAGAGTCCTGGATCTCAAGCAGAGCCTCACTGATGATCTCGCTGGCCATGCCAATGGCTCTGTCCAGGAGAACCTCACTGAAGTCTGGGGCACTGTGTGGTGCAGAGTCTTGGCTATCTGACCATGTCATTTTTGAAGCCATGCTTTGTTCCATGTCCCTCTGTTCCTCCAGCTGCTCGCCAGATCCCTGGATCTCAAGCAGAGCCTCAATGATGATCTCGCTGGCCATGCCACTGGCTCTGTCCAGGAGAACCTCACTGAAGTCTGGGGCACTGTGTGGTGCAGAGTCTTGGCTATCTGACCCTGCCGTTTCTTCAGCCATGCTTTGTTCCGTGTCCCTCTGTTCCTCCGGCTGCTCGCCAGATCCCTGGATCTCAAGCAGAGCCTTGCTCAGGATCTCCCTGGTGATGTGCTGGGCTTTGTCCAGCAGAGCCTTGGAGCAGCCTGGGGCACTGTGTGGGGCAGGGACCTGGCTCTCTGCCCCTGCTGCTGTCATTTGCTCGCCAAAGGCAGGAGAAGCTGCTGCCTTTGCTGTGTCTTCTGCCTCGGACTTGAGAGACATGCAGTTCTCCTCTTTCTCAGCAGCTTCGTTCAGGGCAGTAGATGCCAACTTGGCATCCGTGGGACCCACCAGGGCAGGAGATGTGCTGTGCAGGTCGTGGACTACCTCTCCTGCTGCCTCTTTGCCCATGCTGCTGCCACAGCTGGTCCCATCCTGGGGACCCGTTTGGGGGTATTCACCTATCACCAGGCCTGAGGGCTTGTCCATGATGTTGTAGTGGATGTCATCTAGCCAGTCTCTTTTGTCTTCCCAGTGGGACAGCCCTTGGATGTTCTCATCTTCATGTTGGGACACATCTTGGACATTCTCATGTCCCCATTGGGACAGCTCTTGGGCCCCTTCCTCTTCCCATTGGGATGCTTCTTGGACACTCATAGCTTCCTATTGGGACATTTCATGGACATTATGCTCTTCCCATTGTGGCATATCATGGGCATTCTTATCTACCCAGTGAGGTACCTCTCAGGCTCCTTCCTCTTCCCAATGGGGCAGCTCGTGGCCACTCACATATCCCCATTGGGACATTTCATGCACCATTTTCTCTTGCCCTTGGGAAATCCCTTGGCCACCGACAGCTCCCCATTGGGCTAGCTCTTGCACTCCTTCCTCTTCCCATTGGGGCACTCCTTGGACACTCCCATATCCCCCACTGAGACATTTCCTGGACATTTTCCTCCTGCCATTGGGGCATCTCTTGGATACTCACCTCTCCTCATTGGGGGAGCCTTTGTAAAGGCACAAATCCCCACTGGGTCAGCTCTTGCACTCCTTTCTCCTCCCATTGGGGCACTCCTTGGACACTCCCATATCCCCACTGGGATATTTATGGCATGTTCTCCTCTTCCCACTGGGGCAACTCGTGGATACTCACCTCTCCCCACTGGGGCTGGACTTGGTATCCGTCACTTTCCCATTGGGAAATCTCTGGGTGAATGGAATGTGCCCACTCTCCCTTCTGGACCGAGGCTCCCTGCCCGGTGGCTGGCGCTGGCAGGTCTGCCCTGCCCGCTGCTCTTCCGCGCTGCCCCCCGAGGGCACGGCCTTCCATCCTGTGCGGGGAGGGGCTGCGTGGGACAGGGACCTGGCTCTCCGCCCCTGCTGCTGTCGCCTCCGGGCAGGAGAAGCTGCTGCCTTTGCCTCCTGCTGTGCCTCGGGAGCAGGAGACGCGCGGCGCTCCTTTTCCCGCATCAGCCCGCAGGGCAGGCTCGGCGAGCCCTCGGCGGGC
>NW_008684246.1:13504-13869 GCF_000695815.1 Acanthisitta chloris
GTCCTCTGCTGCCGAGGCGCCCGGGGAGCTGCTGCTTCCTGCGGGAGCTGCTCTCCAGGCAGTGAGCACCCCAGGTCAGGGTGTGGCCCCGTGAAGTCACAATGGTCTCCGGGCGTGAGAGGCGTCACAAAGGGCCCATGAAAGCTCCTCTGTCACCAAGGGCACCCTACATCAGCAGAACTGGCTGTGCCTGGCAGGGTGCAGCCCCCAGACTCCTGGACTTGTAGCCCCTAGTCTGCCCACACTCCTGTGAGGCTTTTGACAGCATCCCGATCTCTCCTCGAGGGCTGTGATTTTGGAGTTTGGGGTCTCCAGTGGATGAGGCACTGGCCAGATGGATGCCACCACAGTGTTTTGGTCAGCGG
>NW_008684247.1:0-596 GCF_000695815.1 Acanthisitta chloris
AATGGAATATATAAAGTTATTATAATAATAATCACCCAAGATCTAAAATTATTATTAAACAACAGCAACAACCACCAGCAACAGCAACAACAACAACAACAATATAATCCCCTGTATTATTCTTCTGGAGATATTTTGCTGCCTCTGCTGGTGCTACTGAGGTGCAGAGGAGGTGGAGAGTAATCACCCAGTGGCTCCTCACAGGGGATCTTCAGGAGAAATGAGGATAAATGAGTCTGGGAGTGAGATGGATCGAGCTTTGGTGGATGGGAGTGAAACTCTGCTGAGCATGAGATACTCCTGCTTGGGTAAGTGCCATAGCAGAGCCATGGCAGAGCCAGAAGATGCTCTCCCAGCCCCACACTGGCACCTGAACCCACCACACAGGAGACCCTGGGTGGTGACACTTCTTTTGGGAGACCCAGTGTGTCTCTCTGCCTCTGCAGCTCATCCCTGAGCATGCTGAAGTGTGAAATGAGCCTAAACCATGAGGTTCTTCTCACACACTGCCTCTCCCCATTGTGTTTCTAGCATACTTCATTTTCACCCTGTGTGGCTATTAGGCTTTTGGCTTTTAAGATGCTTATTAACATAAG
>NW_008684247.1:627-3152 GCF_000695815.1 Acanthisitta chloris
TGCAGTGGTTAGTGTGGAGGAATGAGTTTAGGATTAAAGCTTTGGCTGATGCAAAGGGCAGTGAGGCATTGCCATCTCTTGGGCAGGTGCATCTTGAACAGAGATTTGTTTAAAACCTACAGTAATTAAAAGCTTGCTAGCATAGCAGAGGACTAGGAAAGTCTTTCTCTGAATCAGTATCTAGGTATTTCAGCTGGTGATGTTTGTACATGTACATTTGTATACTGGCAAGGGCCTAATCTGGCTCAAAAACATGAAATATAGTTTATTTCCTTGTGCAAAATTGGTTTTAGTTCCCAGCTTGATGTCCCTTAAATATTACAGGTTTTCAGGCACTTCTCCTCAAATTATGAGCCTGGAGAGGTTTAAATATTATTCCATTTGGGATGATGGTGGAATCAGATTCATAGATTGTTAAGGGGCTGGGATGAATTGTAGAGATCATCTAGTCCAACCCCTGCCCTGGGCAGGGACACCTCCCACCAGAACAGGTTGCTCAAGGCTTTAGCCAACCTGGCTTTGAACACTGCCAGGGTTGGGGCAGCCACAGCCTCCCTGGGCAACCTATGCCAGTGTCTCACTACCCTCACAGGAAAAACTTCTTCCTGATATCTAATCTAGATTTCCCTCTTTCAATTTATCCCCATTTCCCTTTGTCCTGTCACTGCAGTTCCTAACCCAGAGTCCTCTGCAGCTTCCCTGGAGTCCTTTCAGCTCCTGGCAGGTTGCTCTGAGGTCTCCACACAACCTTTTCTTCTCCAGACCACCAAAGTGGTTCCAGGGGATGGCACTCAGGGGACTCCTGGGCTGCTTAGACATCCTGAGCTGCAGATGCAGATACCAGAGGGGCTGAGCCACCACCACCATCCCGCCTGGAATTTAGACCTGCCCCACAGCTACTATCATCTTCCCTGAGAATACCAAAGGCAAGGAGAGAAACAATCTACCACTGGCTATGGGAAGAGTGAGGGCTCTTGAGGACTATTTTATTTCTCAAGCACACAAGGCAAACAGCAATCCCCCAGCAGGGTTGGGTTTCCCTGACATCCCTGAGCAGCACACAAAGGGACACCAGGGTGGAAAAGGGGAGCCAGGAAATGTGATCCCTTTCCTTTTGGCTGTCTAGAGTTTCCAGAGGAGCACAATGGATTTGTTTCTTAGCCCAGAGCTGGAGGTCCTGACAAGGGAGCAACGTGCCCTGGAGCAGTGTTTGGAGCAGGGATGTGCTCTGCTCCATGTGTGATGCCCCAGGGAATGTGTTTTACCCTTCAAAACGGCTTCAAAAACCATCACCAGTGTGAGATTTCAGCCCCCACCAACTGACATGCTATAATTCTGGTCTCTCCCATGAATAACTATATTACTGCTCTTTTAACTGTGCATTTAGAGACCTTTAGAGTGATTGACTCAATAGGATGTAATAGGTATCATAAAGTTCTTATAGTCCTTAAATAACTCCCTAAATGGTTATTTTTTTTTTGGAGGGGGGAAATGGTAGAGTTTGGATCCTTTTAGCCATTCTACTTTAAAGGGCAATAAATCTCTATTTAGGTGCCATCCTGCAGACTTAGGGAATGTAAAGCACCAGATGGTGAAGATTTGTGGGATGTATTGGCATAGACTTATGCAGGTTTTTCCCTGTCTTATTTTCCCCTTGATATCTGAATCTTAATAACACTAACTGGAATGATGCTGATTTTACAGGGAGTTCCTTTTATTCCTTTGCATCCAATGGAAATGCCAATGGCAGCATTTTTCTGTGGTCAAGCACTTAAATTTCTCCATGAATTGTTAATTTTCTACATAAATTGTTTTATTTTCACACCACACTGTAGTTAAAGTTTTCATTGCAAGCAAAAGCCCCTCAAAATTTTAGGCTGAAAACAGAACAAATATAAGGGCAAAATCCAAGGATTATTTTTCCTTTCACTTTTACATTTTATTTCTTTCAAGGATTTAGTTCATGATTTGTTCAGTTGAGAAATAAAATGCAAATTGCCTCCAAAATTGCTCTTAGTAAATGGAATTTAACAACGAATTCCCTTTTGTGGGTAAACCAGGATGCAATGGGAAGGGAGGAACACAAGGACCCCCAGGAGGTCCTGGACAATGAGAGGCAAAGGGAGAAAAGAGGGATCAAGGGCACAATGGTGAAACAGGACTTTCTGAAGGAATAAATAGGTCCAAGAAGACCTTTAAGAACTGCAGGGTACAAGGGGCAAATGATCCTGGAGATGACACAGGACTGAGAGGTAACCTGGGAGAAAAGGAGTCCAAGGACAATAGAGGGGAAGTGGATGGGAAGGGCTGAAGGAGATACATGGGATCACCTGGTGTTCAAGGAATTCTGGGGCCCAAAGAGCACTCTGACGTCCCTGGATTTAGAGGTCAGACTGGAAAACATGGGCTAGTTGACTATCCAGATCGAAAAGAAGAGAAAGAACAGAAGGAAAATGGGGAAGAACATGGAATTGTAGGTTTTGCAGTGGGTCTTCTTTTTTTCTCTCAGGCAGAGGGAATTCCTG
>NW_008684247.1:3168-5737 GCF_000695815.1 Acanthisitta chloris
CCACGTTTAACACAGCAAGAGGACAAAAGAAGTTGGTCTTGGCTTGATTAATTTATCTATTATACTATCTCATATAGAAATATTCTTTCCCTTCATTAACAACAAAGCTGAGACAGGGGAGAGTCAGAGGAGACATTAGGAAATGTTTTCACTGTCAGGGTGTTCAGGCACTGGAGTATTGCCTAGTGATGCGATGGAGTCACCATCCCTGGAGGTGTTTAAACAAAAGAAGTTGGTCTTGGCTTGATTAATTTATCTATTATACTATCTCATATAGAAATATTCTTTCCCTTCATTAACAACAAAGCTGAGACAGGGGAGAGTCAGAGGAGACATTAGGAAATGTTTTCACTGTCAGGGTGTTCAGGCACTGGAGTATTGCCTAGTGATGCGATGGAGTCACCATCCCTGGAGGTGTTTAAGAGGTGTCTGGATCTGGTGCTGGAGGATCTGGTTTAAGGTTTAGGGGTTCCAGCAGTGACAGTTTAATGATTGGACTTGATGATCTTAGAGGTCTCCTCCAGCCTTGATGATTCTATGATCTCTCTGCAAAACCTCTAATTGATTTATTTGGAATAGCCAGAAAAACTGGTGAATTATTCTCCCCTTAGTAATAGACTTGCCTTGATCAACTTTTAATTGCTGAATGCTGTAGCCTGTTGTGGAGGAAAGGCTGGTTGCAAATAAATCATGGAGAATTAACTATTCTCTGCACTTACATTAAAGGAGAATTGATTGTTTTCTTCAGCCTGCCTGGAACAAGCCTTTCTTGTCTGGCTGCTGAGCTTTGAGGATGCTGGTATGTAGTAAATTCAGCCTGATTGAATGAGATGCTTTCCTTGCTCATATTTCCCAAGGACAAGGCAGTGAAAGGCAGCCTCACATTCCTGTGTTTCATACTGGCTTGGGAAACCTCAGAATAAACACTGGCCTATTTTAAAGTCACTGGGGAAGGAAATGAGTGCTGGGATTGCTGGGAGAGAGAGAGGAAAATCAATTAGCCTGTGAAATTCAAAGGGGTTATCAGTTCTTATAAGCACATGGCTGTAGCAACCTTCCTGGGAGGGATTTGTCCCTCCTCCCAGCAGGGTTGTGTCCTGCAGTGCTGTACCATCACCCACAGGTACTCTGCTAGGCACCAAAGGTGGGGAGGGGAAAGGAAAGGTTTGCTTGTTCCATCTCTGCTGGGACAGCCTGGATTTGAGGATGAACTTGTCACAATGGCATGTAGTGATAGGACAAGGGGGAATGGCCTTGAGCTAAGGAGGGCAGGGCTAGATTAGATATTGGGAAGAAAATGAGTGCTGGGATTGCTGGGAGAGAGAGAGGAAAATCAATTAGCCTGTGAAATTCAAAGGGGTTATCAGTTCTTATAAGCACATGGCTGTAGCAACCTTCCTGGGAGGGATTTGTCCCTCCTCCCAGCAGGGTTGTGTCCTGCAGTGCTGTACCATCACCCACAGGTACTCTGCTAGGCACCAAAGGTGGGGAGGGGAAAGGAAAGGTTTGCTTGTTCCATCTCTGCTGGGACAGCCTGGATTTGAGGATGAACTTGTCACAATGGCATGTAGTGATAGGACAAGGGGGAATGGCCTTGAGCTAAGGAGGGCAGGGCTAGATTAGATATTGGGAAGGAATTCTTCCCTGTGAGGTTGGTTGGACACTGGCACAGGTTGCCCAGAGAAGCTGTGGCTGCTCCATCCCTAGGAGTGTTCCAGTCCAGGTTGGATGGGGCTTGGAGCAACCTGGGCTAGTGGAAGGTGTTCCTGCCCATGGCAAGGGGTGGAATGAGGTGTACTTCAGTGTCCCTTCCAATCCAAACTAGTCTGTGACTCTATGGCTGCCCTTTCAGTGTGTTTAATATTTGCCCTCATGATTCATACATCTCTTTCTATAACTTTTACCCCTTCCAATCTCCCACCTCAGGGAGGGGAATGTGATGCCAGATCTACACATTAAATCCTGAAAGGGAAACCTAGACTCTGCTGAAGCAAATAGACAAACTCACACTGATGCTACCAACTGAGTTGAAGGAGGAGCATCCCTAAACCCCCAAAACCTGGTGTTGGGAGAAGAGCCAAAACCTTCCCATGTGAAGAGCAACATCCCAGCCCAGGGAAAGTGAAGTTCCTCAGGTTTCAGTGTCACCTTGCTTCTTCCAGGGGACTTTGCCAATCCTCCCTCCATCCCCTGCAGCCTCTCATTGGCCACAGGAGCAGCTAGGACACAACTAAAGCTGATTCTCTCCCAAAATCAGATTGTCCTTTTCCAAGTGCCACTGAGGGGGGTCAGCTTGGGAGCAGGACCCTTTGTAAGGTAGGAGAGAGGTTATTTAGCCTTCAGGTGAGCTATTTGCAATGAAATCATTGAATTTAAGGCATAGTGGCAATATAATTTATCTCCAGAACAATTAGTGTCTGTAATGAATGTGTAGCTGCAGGAGGACTAGTTTTTTCCTCCTATATATAAGAACCAATTAAATAAGATATATATTGTAAGGTTTAATATAGAAGATTTAATTAAATATATAAGGTATATAACATAATATATAATGTACAATAAAGAAAAT
>NW_008684248.1:0-8559 GCF_000695815.1 Acanthisitta chloris
CTGTGATTATTCTGTGATTCTGTGATTAGTTTTAAAGGAGAAGGGATTTCTGAAATGACCAAAGAACTGGAATATCCTAGAAAACAGCTGAGCTGTGAATGCTGAAAATAGGAAACCATGTGATTATAAGAGACCATACTTAACTGCCTTGCAGAAGTAACACTGTTGGAACAGTATACAGTGTCTTTTGATTTAGAAATTGTTACACTATGAGAATTATGATGACAGAAAGAAGTTCACTTTTCAGAAGAGAATGCCCTATGTTTAATTAAATAATTTAAAATTACTTCATCATATCTACCTGTGACTCAATATAAGGTAAAAAAGATTTTCCTCTTTATGTAAGCTGGATTGTTGACAAATACAAAATGAAAATATATTGCTTGTCTTGAATCTTTCTTCTGCTTTTTTTTAAAAATTAGTATTATCTTTTATTTTTCCTCAGAGATCATTAACTGTTTGGCACAAGTGCAGGTTATGAATATATCTCGCTGTTCAGCACAAGTGCAGGTTATGAATATATCTCCCAGTAATTGCTTTTACAAATCTGATGATACATTTGAGAAGAGAAAGCTTTCCTCTTAACTGCAATAACTCCTGTTAACAGCCTTAGTGAAGGAGTGAAGATGGTGTTAAAAATTATAATCAATGACTCAAGGGAGAACTACAAATTACTTTGCCGCATTACAGGAAAATCGAAACTCACAGCCAGCAAACCTTCTGTGACAACAGATGCATAAACAGGCAATACAGAACAAAATAGAAGGAATAGAAGGCTGCCACTATCCATTTAAGCAGAGACATCCCACCAAGGAGAAGAAATCAGAAATATATGATGGAAGATAAGACCTTTATCACAGTTGAAAAGAAAAAGACTGCTGGAATTTAGCAAGGTGTCCAATGGGCAGATCACTGAGATTAAAGACATATCCCTATTCAGAGGTCATAGAACATGGACCATATTTACAGGCAGCTCCCAAACACCTGCTAAAGGTGCACATCTGACAAGCATTTATAAGTAGGCAGTTATGAAATGAGAACAGTCTGCCAAAAGCAGGAAATATTTATTCTTAAATAACTTCCTAATTCAGACATAGTCCATTACTTCACCAAAGCAGTAGCTAGAAGGCTTATTAATGGTTGCTTTATAAAAATCTGATATGCAGCTTGTTGCACACCTCTGCTTGTCACATACTTTAACCTCTGTTCAGGATCAGGAAGTATTAGATGATATCTTCTTTGACCCTAATACCACTTCAGGGTTTGGATTCTGTGCTATTATACAGTTGCCCACCAAGAATATGCTGATGAAGAGTTACTAAGGACTCTTTTCCCCTTCAGCCAGTAGTCCACATGAATAAATACCAAATCAGGCCTTGAAACTCAATATAAAGGGCACCAGAGAGTCTTTTGCTACCCTGGTCATGTATTGGGGTGCTGCACACTGCCACAGTGGACATGTACCTGTCTTATATGATTATAGTCTTGAGAGTGAAATGCTCAAGTCTCTCCAGGCAACCTGAAGCCTTTCTTAAGACAACAGCCTTTCATATAACTGAAAAGCAAGATTATTTCAATTCTACATGCAAAGCTTCAAGAAAACATTTAGAAGCAGAGAAGCATAAAAAAAAAGATCATTAAAACTGCATAAATAAAAATTCATATACCATACTACTCATAAACAATGTGCTTGCTTTTAACCCAGAGGATCAGCCTCCTTTTTTCATCCAGCAGAGACAAAGGCTCTCAGAAAGTTTATTAGACTGACCTAAATGGTGTCTAGTCTTCAAGCAATACCCTCATCCTAGTTACTGCCTCCATTGAATAAATCATGATCTGAGGCCATGCCTGTCCTCATATATTCATTTATACAAAAATTCACTATCCCCAGAATTCCTGGTCATATTGAAAACCTCTGGCAAACAGATTTATTCTGACTATAATTATCCAAATGTCTCTGGGAGGACTACAGATTGCCTGAACACATCTCTAACAGCAAATCAAACAGCCAGAGCAGCGACCAAAGCATCTGTATGTTAAGTGTAACCCCTCTACCTGTCATAGTTTTGGCCCGAATCAATATATACGCCCAAATAATTTCCAGGCATGATGCAAAAGTTAGCAGGAATAAAGGAGCATTCCCAGTAACTCATATAGGTACTTGATCCCATCTTGAAAGCTAAGAGATTTTCACAGATCAGAGCTAGCAAATGGTCTCTGGCCCATTTCAGTTATTAATAGTGTTCTAGCCCTACTGTGGAGCCTCAGAATTGCTGCTGTCTTATCAGTGGTCTGGATGGAGCCATCAAACAGGGAGGCAGTAAATAAAAGTTGCTTCTGCCAAGCATAGAGAATGTCAGAGTTCTGGCTTTGTCTGTAGGAATCACCTACCTGTGTGAATGCTCTATCTCTCATAGGCTAACAGAGAACAGTTTATCTTTAGAAAACAGTGTATGATAGAAGTTATACTAAAAATCATTTGTCATTTGAACGTATGAAGAAGACTTCTAGACAAGGCTTGGATTTGGATATTTATAGCAGAGACAACCCCAGCCAAATGAATTAATTGGGAATTACAGCACTTTTGGGACGAATCTCTGTCTAGCCCTCAGAATCATAGAATCAGAGAATGAGTTGAGTTGAAAGGGACCTTAGGGATCATCTAGTTCCAACCACCCTCACATGATCAGGGATACTTTCCACTAGACCAGGTTTCTCCAAGACCCATCCAGCTTGGCCTTGAATACATGGGATGGGACATCCATGGCTTCTCTGGGCAACCTGCGCCAGTGCTTCACCACCCTCACAGGAAACAATTTCTTCCTAATATCTAATCTAAACCTACTCTCTTGTCCTATTCTATCAACTAATTACTTCATTTTGGGGATGAATGACCCTCTCTGTCTAGCTCTCAACAGTCCCTGTGCCAGCACCACCCTCACAGGAAACAATTTCTTCCTAATATCTAATCTAAACCTACTCTCTTGTCCTATTCTATCAACTAATTACTTCATTTTGGGGATGAATGACCCTCTCTGTCTAGCTCTCAACAGTCCAAGGATGCCCTGATACTCTTCCACAGACCGCAAAAGCTTGTTCCATGCACCACTTGCAAAACCTGCCTGTTTAATTCAACTCCCAGAGGCTAACAGTGTCAATTCTGGAGAGCTGAAACATCAGTCACTGTTCCTATTCTATCAACTAATTACTTCATTTTGGGGATGAATGACCCTCTCTGTCTAGCTCTCAACAGTCCAAGGATGCCCTGATACTCTTCCACAGACCGCAAAAGCTTGTTCCATGCACCACTTGCAAAACCTGCCTGTTTAATTCAACTCCCAGAGGCTAACAGTGTCAATTCTGGAGAGCTGAAACATCAGTCACTGTTGTTAAGTGTCACACAGAACAGGAAGGCCCCAAGTTGTTAATGAAAATAAAAGCTCGCAATTTGTTATGCATCACACCTAAAAATAGGAACCTTTTCAACAGCACAATGCCTCCAGTGTGATTTAGTGATTCATTGGTATGGTCAAAAGTGATGGATTTATTTATTCCTAGATGGTGATGTACTGGAGTTGTCTTTATTGTCCTAATTCACTGATGTCATCACTAACTTCCCACTCACAAATCTAAAATCAGGAGATTTTTAGATTATCTACTTTTACTTTCTGTGGAACATTGTCTAGAAATTTCTCGAACTGGTCCTCCAATGGACTTCCATTCAAAAATTCATGAGGAATGTTCTGTACCAGTATCCCTCATTTAGGTACTCCCATATGACTATTATTTATGGTTAATTTCTCACATTTTGTTTTAAAATAGACAGTGGAAACCTCTTGGAAGTCAGATGACAATAAATTTTTGGACTGTGTTTCCCTGAGGGTGGAATTCAGCTTATTTAAATTAAGGAGCCAACCTGCTGTCAACTATGTGAATAAATTCCCAGTGATGCCAGAAAAGATCAAAGGCTTAACACAGCTGCCTGGATAAAGATGAGTCTGCTGGCTGATGGGCTCGATCACGCTGTAAGCTTTACTGATGGTTTTGACTAGATCTCCACTGCTTATAGAAAGAGTTTAAACACCTGGATTGTATCTGGATGCTTATGTTATAAGCACAAATTTAGCATTCTTATGGATCTGAATATGGCTCTAGGCCTTATTTCAGTGATCCAACAACAGTGCTCTGGTACACCTTGTGAGGGATGAAGTAACTGGTAGGACAGGGTCCACAGGAGAGTCATGATCTTCTGGAGCAGCTGCTGAAGGCCAAGTGGGAAAAATGTGCTGCCTAAAACATCACTAGAAGCCTTTTCTAAACAGCTCAGTCCTGCCTTAAATATATTTCAGGTCTGACCTGTCTCTTGATCACTCAGTACAGATGGTGAAACGCCTGACACACTACCTTTTCACTCAGGGAGCTGGGGAAAGGCTTCAACCAGTGAATATTGCTCAAGTGTCACTTCACACCCCATCTCTGGAAGTGTTCAAGGCAAGGTTGGTTGGAGCTTGGAGCAAACTGGTCCAGTGGAAGGTGTCCCTGATCATGTGAGAGTGGTTGGAACTAGATAATGTTTAAGATCCCTTCCAACCCAACCATTCTGTCATTCTGTCATTTTATGAAATACAGGGGGGTTTGTCTCCTCTGTGAATATCTCTGTCAGCAGAAATCTGCTGCTACCCATCATGTGAGAGTGGTTGGAACTAGATAATGTTTAAGATCCCTTCCAACCCAACCATTCTGTCATTCTGTCATTTTATGAAATACGGGGGGTTTGTCTCCTCTGTCAGCAGAAATCTGCTGCTACCCCATGCAATGGAGACAGTGGGAGTTGGAGATGTGCCAGTTTCTGTCTATAGTTTCTCCAGCCAGGAGCTGTTGATGTTATTAGGATGCATAGAGATGGCTTTTAAGCTGAAATATAACCCTGCAGCTACTACTGAGCTCATAGGTACTAATATATTTTCTTGCTCTGTCCTGTGCATCATGACATACAAAGCACTAGAGCAAATGGAGAACTCATTAACTCCAGAATTGCAAAATATGACTGGAACTATATAACTATAATATATCAAACCCTAAGTGGTATTAATGTTGTGCTTATATTACATTTGCACCTATGCTACTTTCTGGATCATAGAACCATAGAATTTTAGGGGTTGGAATCTAGTCCCAACCCCAACCTACCACAGGCAGGGACAACTCCCCACTAGACCAGTGTCATGCTGGGGATATGTCACTTTGTACTCTCTGCACCAGACATTAATCACTTAATAATTAAAACTTACCTTAATGTCCAAAATACCCGTAATTCCTTTCAAGTAGCCCAGTTATGAGCTTGTGCATGCAATGAAATTATTCCTGCTTTGGAGCTTTTTTCATTTAATATTATCTTTTGTTCATTATTTTTATAGTAAGTTATTTTTTGTTCACTGTTTTTATATTAAACATGCATTGTAAACACATTTTCCTCTTCAATCACCAGAAAATCTAACATTTAATATTCACAGAAGGTTATAAATTATTTTAAAACTATTTTGTTCTCGGTACAAATTTGTCTTGTACATCTCACCAAGGAATAATTTAATATCTGACTTGCAGATGCCACTGAAATCTATATTAAAAAAAAAAACAAATCCCTAAATTCTGAAACTTCCCTCAGAGACAATGCAGCAGGAAATGTGGTTTGCTGTAGTGCAAAAGCATTAGAGATTGTATACTCAATCACCTCAGATATAAAACATCCATCTTTGTTTCCCTCCTTCTCATTCTAGGTCTCCAGGGTTTAATTTTTTAACATAGTTTGGAAAGCTTAAGGGTGTAATAAACAGTTTGCAACATTATATCCTCTCAAATTCTGAGAATAGAATTTCTGACAATACACTCAACCTGCAGATAGCACTGCAAGTGAAAACAGCAGGTACAACAGGTGTGTAGATTATGGGTGGAAAGAAAGGAGAAAAATAACAAGAAGTCACTTCTTTCCTTCATTTTCAGCTCACTGATTCTCAGTATTTAAACTCTTTTTTTAACAACAAAAGAGATTTTGAGCTTGGGAGCTGTCAGAGGTACTGTCATGTACTGTATGAAAAAATAACAACAGGCATCATATATTTAGAATGGTTATTAGCTTTCTTCTAAATCCTTTAAGTGAAATAATTGAGGTCATAAACCATTTCCAAACATTCTTGCTGAACTTCTTAACAATACATTTTCCCCTCATTGTTCAAAATAACAAATGGGAAATGGTATACAGAAGAGATTAGTGGAGATCATCCAAGCCCCAGGTACTGGTGGTTGATGTTTTCCATTTGCATATCTTCATTACACTACAATTCAGCTTTGATGAGGCTTTTGTTTGCTACATTTGTTTGACCTGTGAATAGGAAATTCATCATTTGCTTATACTTAGTATTTTTATTTCTTCCTTATATTTGAAACCTAGCATTAACTAAAAATCACTTGGTCCTTGTATATTGCAATAAACTGGGGTTTTTTATATTTGGGGTTAATTTCTAGGTCATGTGCTTAGCACAGTTATTTTACAATGAAGGGGTTTAGTGTCCTGGTCTGATCAAAACCTAATTGTGGTTCCAAACTTTTACCTACTCTTACTGCTACTCAGAGGCACTTGTTTTAGCCTGGATAACAAGAGGTTGGGAGAACACGTGTAGTCAGGTGGGGATTGGTCTCTTCTCCCAAATAACAAGTGATATCACAAGAGGAAGTGGCCTCAGGTTGTGCCAGCAAAGCTTTAGATCAGATATTTATTTTAATATATTATATATTGGAAGGGAAAATTTCTTCATGGAAAGGGATGTCAAACACTGGAACAGGCTGTCCAGAGAAGTGGTGGAGTCAATACCCCTGGAAGTATTTAAAAGACATGTAGATGTGGCACTTGGGAACATGGTTTAGTGGTGGCCTTGGCAGTGCTGGTCTTATGCTTGGACTCTTAAGAGTCTTTTGCAACACAGATAATGTTCTGCTTCTATGAGTCTATGGAATATTAAATAGGACTTTTGTATTGTTTGCCAAAGAGAAACAACTGGGTAGCCACAGCATGAATTATAACTCCGAACTGGTTTTATTTTCTCTCAGCTGAATCACTCATGTCTGTACAGCTAGATGTGAGTCGTGACTGAGTGATAATCAGCAGTGTGAGGTACTTCACTGTCTTCTGGCAGAAGTGGCTGACACTGAGCAATTAGTGCATTAGGTTTTCCATTCAGTGTGTAATTTAGGATTCAGACCCTCAGCAGAGAGTGCTGTCCATCTCAGTGGAGCCAAGCTCTAGTCTCTAAGCAGTGGGGCTGTGATCCCAGGTGTAAAACTCACTTGACAGCTTCCTTCTGCCCTCTCATTCATTCAGGCATGAATTCACCACTCTATCAGACAAGCAACATGGAATAAAGGACAAGTATTTCAAAGACAGGTGCTTGCAAAGTCTCCCAAAATAATTTCCACCTAATTTGTTATGTCATTTACTTGGTTTGTTTTTTCATCCTAGCAGCAGGGATATTTTAAAATTATCTGTTCTTTTGATTATTCTCTCCCCAACCCTCAACTATGTTTGGACATGATTTCATGCCTTTGAAAATCCCAACCAAGAAGACCAAGGAAGAATAACAATGCAAGCCAGGGACAGGCAGCTGTTCATGCTGATAGAGCTCAGAGGGCTGATAATTGTCATCTGAGAATAACTAAGTGGAAGAGCAAAAATCAATGGATCTAGGCAATTTTCCAAGAAAATCTTGCTTTACAAAGGTGGTGAGAAATTAGTTTGGAAAAAAAGCCCAACTTGCTATTGCATGCACTCTTGCCTCTTAGGATGCATGAAAAAATCACCTCTTGGTAATGCAAAATCTTAGACATCACAAGACTGAGGTTTGAAGCTATTCCTGCTAAGATTTTAAAACATAAATAAATATTTCTTCTGGGTTTAACTTTGTACTATGCAAATAAAGGTCTGCTTTGGGGCTGGAACTCCTAACTAACCATGGGAGGCAGATTCTCAAAGAGCCTGAGATTTATCTTTATTAATAAAATATGCATATTTCCTTTTTCTGCTTCTTTTTTTCTGTCTTATTAAAAAGGTGCAATGACAATATTTTGCTTGTTTTCTGAGGTAACTTCAAGGCAGTCAAATTTTGCCTTGGCTTTGGGTTGACTTTTGTGAAAGTTCCTACTGATTATAATCCATTATATTTTATTTCATAACTTCACTGCAGGAGAGAACACAGATGTTAACACTCCTGATATTCAAAATGAAGCTTTTAAAAACAAAGAGTCTAAAATTCTTTCCTCTTAGTGAAATAGATTCATGGTATCCCACATTGTTGCTTCCATAGCTGCACTCTAAGTCCATCAAATAGTCAATTCTAAAACATTTTTAAAAATATAGATACATTTGGAAAAGCATTTTTATAAGTGCTTCTTTGGCTAAGATATTCTTAATTAGTAGAGAAACGTACTCCGTATTTACATTTAAGCTTCCCCAGGTATTTGTCTTCTGAGCCTCCCACTTAACATCTGTGTAGTGTATGTATGTGTGATGGC
>NW_008684248.1:8593-9836 GCF_000695815.1 Acanthisitta chloris
TCAGTGCCTCTGAAGGACTAATTTGGTCCTTAATGAGAAAATCCATTAAAAATAGTTTTCTGAATCAGATGCCTGTTCTGAGCGATACCACTGTGCATCTTCACAGGTAGGATTTCCCCAGGTAAATTACACCATCTTGAGGGACCTTCCACAGAATCCTAGAATGGTTGGGGTTGGAAGGGGCCTCTGGAATTCATCTAGTCCAACCCTCTAATAATGCAGGTATACCTAGTGCAGGTAGCACAGGATTCTATCCATGTGGGTTTTGAGTATCTCTAGAGAGTAAGATATTTCTTCTTCCTGAAAATTACTTCTTCAAACAAGGAATCTCAAGAGTGGAAGAACTGGGTAAGTAATTGTCTACCAGCAAGCTGTATGGTGAAGTTCACCATGAACAGAAATACTTCTAATCACTTTTGCTTTTTCCAAGCAGGTTACAGTCCCTAGAGATCCTAAAGGGGGAAAAAAAAAATAAATATGTCCTAGTAATTTATGTACAGAAACTACCTGTTAGATGTAAGTGAAGATGACAGTAAAACTCAGACTACAAACCTAGCAGTCTTTTCACTTTTGC
The DNA here is from genome assembly GCF_000695815.1 of Acanthisitta chloris. NCBI lineage: Eukaryota > Metazoa > Chordata > Aves > Passeriformes > Acanthisittidae > Acanthisitta > Acanthisitta chloris. Next base: position 9,168 of record NW_008684248.1, read on the forward strand.
TGTGAAAGATAGATGTTTCTAATTTTCCACCTGTGTGGGCTTATAATGGATTTACTCGCTGACTTCAAGCAGCTGTTCAAAAGGCATAGCCAAGAGAGGAGAATCCTGTACCCCAGTCTGACTTTTCATTGTGTTACTCTAATGCCTTGTGCAGGTTTTGATTGTGATAGCATTCATTTTCTTCACAGTAGCAACCATGGGGCTGTTTGGGATTTGTGCTGAAAACAGGGTTGATAATGTAGGGATGTTTTCATTACCACTGGGCAGTGTTCACACAGCATCAAGGACTTAGCTGCTCCTCACACCAGTCCACCAGCAAGAAAGGCTGGGGATGCACAAGGACCTGGAAAGGAGCAGAACCAGGACAGCTGACCCCAACTGACCCAAGGGATATTCCAGACCATATGGCATCACACTTAGCATATAAATCTGGGGGAAGGAAAAAGGAGGATGTTCAAAGCGATGGCATTTTTCTTTCCAGGTCACCATTCTGCAGGACGGAGCCCTGCTTTCCTGGGGATGGCTGGACACCTGCCTGCCCATGGGAAGTGGTGAACAAATTCCTTGTTTAGCTTTGCTTGTGTGCACAGCTTTTTCTATTAAAACTTTATTTATCTCAGCTGTGAAATGTGTTCCCCTGAGTCGTGTCAATACGGAGCAATGTTAGAA
>NW_008684249.1:0-2538 GCF_000695815.1 Acanthisitta chloris
GGCGCGGCCGCAGGGGCAGAGTTACCAGGGTGGGAAAGGACCTGGAAAGTCATCCATTCCAGCCGTTAACGTGTCATTCCGCTGTAACCCCTAAATCATATCGCCCAGCGCCAGATCCAGAAACACTTGTAGGGCTGGTGACTCTGCCCAGTCACAGCACTGTCGTTACACCAGCTGGGAGGGAGTCACGAGTCGTCATTGTTAGAAAGACTTTGGGACCATCAGGTCCGACCTGTGACCTAACACCACCATGGCACTAAGCACCACGTCCAGTCCCTCCTCACACACCTCCAGGGCAGCACATTGCAGTGCATGGTCACCCTGTCTGTCAAAAAATTCCTCCTAATGTCGAACCTAAACCTCCCCCAGGGCAGCTCGAGGCTGTGTCCTCTTATCCTGTCACCATTTGCTGGGAGCAGAGGCTGAGCCCCAAAACCTCCTGCCTGGGTGTGTCCCCAGACCCTGGTGCAATAAACCCAGGACTAACCTTCAACACAGAAATCCTTCATCCGCCTCAATGTGTCCCACTTGTAATAATCCAAATTGTGTGTTTTACAAGCACAGTAATCAGCCAAAAGGGCTGGATATGGCCAAGACCCACTGCGAGGGCATGTCCTTGTTAATGGAGATTCTCCAGTGGCTCCTGCCCTCAGCAGCGATGCTGGTGACACAGAGTGTCCATGTCCTGTGGTCTGTGGGATCCTGAGCAAAATGAGGCGAAATTGTTGGTTTTGCTCAAACTCCCCATGCCACAATAGTACGAACTATTTGACCAAATTCACTGGGGACTGTCGTGTGGAGCTGCCACTGGATGGGTCCCAGCCCTGTGGGGTGACCTGCAGATCACCTGCAAACACCACACAAACAAAAACAACACACAAACACAAACACGCAGAAATTCAGTGGCAGCACTGCCAGCCTCTGCCATCACCCCACACGGTGCTCTCCTGTGTTTTCTGCCCTGAAGGCGTGAGCTTGTGCTCTGCATTCCAGCAGGGCTGATACAGGAGTCACATTTAACATCACATTTTCCAATGGTTCAACGTGGGTTTCTTTATTTAATCTGTGTTAATCTGCGTGTTCTGTTTGCCTGTGGTCCCACCCTTGGTTTCACAGACCCCACTCCAAACTGTACAGTGTGTCCCCAAGGAGATAGGTTTGGTTTTGGTTCACACAGGACCCTGCTGCGTCGAGATGGAGGATCTCTCTGTTGCCAGGGCTTTCGTGGATGCTGCCTCATCCACCCTGCTCTGGAGATGATACCCTTTATCCTGCCCATTTTCCTGCTGTCTCAGCTGATAAGCAGAGTCTGGAGTATCTTGTTAAGTGTTTTCACATGTGCAGTGTGTGCTTGTTTTCCCACAAGTGTGTGGCAAGTTCCAAGTGCAGATAAAATACTCTGCAAGAGAACAACCAACCTCTCTGAACCCAAACTGCAGCAGGCTAGGGCTAAGCACTACTGATAATTTTTTCCCCCTCAAGTATCAGTTGATAAATTTGCTTGATTTTCCACAATTAACAGATTAATTTTGGATTACTCAAGAGATCTTCTGGGCTAAATCAAGTCTTTTTACTGAAGTGCAGCCAATTTATTTTCGAGACACAAAACAAATATTCCAAGAGAACCTTTACTCAAGATTCAGTAAAAAACATTGGAAATCCAATCCATCAGTCATTACCTGCAGGCCTTGTTCCTTTGTCTGGATTGACATTTATTTCCTCAAGTGTGTTTCCTGATAATACTAATGTGATTATCCCACTTTTTCATACAACAACAGCTATTTGATTAGAAGCATATTTATAAATAAAACACCACAGCCTTTCACATTTAAAGGTTATTTCCTTTTCAGTGTAGCCCAGCTGGATCACACACACATCTTTTCTTTTGATGAGACTCAGGATATTATCAAGCTTTGGTTCTCCTATCTATGTATTTATATACGTAAACTTCCAAAGTTGAAAGGTTTAAATTGAGTGAGTTGGAAGGTTTACATTGAGCGAGTTGTGTCTGCTCTCAGTTATGTTCTGGACAAGCACCCTAAGGCACCTCACTAGAGCACAGCCTGGAGAATATGCACTTCAGCTAGTGCTGGGGTAAACATCCCACCTTGTTTTCAAGATCATTCCACCTTGTTTCCAGCCCACTGGAAGGCAGGATGTGATGTGGTGTTTACAGCCACCTGAGCTGTGGGTTCAGGTCACACGATTAGAGGTAACAGGTCATGAGCAAAGCAGTGTAAACAACCCTGTTCCAACCCGAGCAAGTGTCTCTGTTTCAGCTGCTGAGCTGTCTTTCCTGGGATCCCACTGTGTCCTGACTGTTGGGGTGAGGGTTCATACCAGCTTCTGAGCACAGCCTCGAGCAGGAGGATGTGAGAGAGGCAGGGGACAGGTGATCCTCACCTCCACAGGACAGGGCCATGCTCAGCAGACCCTCTGAGCTCCTAGTGTCTCTGTGTGCCAGGAGCTGGATCAAGGAGCCTTTGGAGTGACCTTGCCATAGGCACCACTCTGCTCCAGACACTGCTTTATTCCTGC
>NW_008684249.1:2553-59877 GCF_000695815.1 Acanthisitta chloris
AATTACCCAGGGAATTACCCTCGGCACACACTGGGGATCAGAGGCAAGCAGTAAGTGCAGGAACACTGAGCTGGCAGGAGCTACTGTAACTCCCACTGGGAAGAGGGAAAGCACAAAGTAACTCCAGCTGTTCCCTCCTCCTGGGTCTGCAATGATGCTTGAGCAGTTTTATCCCACACTGATGATTTTCATAGTCACAGAGCTGCTTTCTCTCCTGGACAGAATACAGGGAAGAAAAAACACAGGGCACTAACTAAGGCTCAGGTCTGCAGTTGTATCTACAGTCTGTAAAATTTAAGGACTGCTGATCTCCAGCCAGGATTTATTACCCCTCTGCTGGGGAGGAGATTCCTCCCCTTTCAGCACAGCTTACTCAAGGCTGTGCCTCTGGGTAAAATTTACCAGTGTTGCTCCAGGCTATAGTGAAACACTTGAGCACACTTAGATACCTTAAATTAAATCTTGTGATTACACATTCTGTCAGATCCAGAACTGATGTGCAGCCTTGAAATTCCTCAGCTTCCATAGATTTCAGGGAAAGATAAGGGCATTGAACACTTTTTGCATCAGTACCTCAAAGACTTGGTCCTGCATATGTAGTACTTGGGTTAACTTCATCCTCATCAGCTGTTTGACTATAGAGGTGGAGGGTATTGCTTCTCAGTGATGAAAAACAAGTTGAAGTGAGGCAGAAAAATCTGGGACAAATTAGTGTGGAGAGTGTTAATGGGGCCAAATGTCCTGAGTTTATTGAATTAGGGAAGTCAAACTAATTTTAAAATGAAGCCCAGAGAGTGGGAGAGTAGATGTCATTGGCACAACAGGAGAGTCTTAATGGCTGTCATCTCAGCACATTAGGAAAACACTGTCAAAGCTCTTGCTGACAAGATGCTTTTTCAGGGATTATTAATTATATTGCATTATTATCCAGGCACAGTATGAGAACATATTTTGAATGTTAACTAAAATGCAATGACCATTTAGCTAATAAGTTTGACTTGGTCTTTAAATTTTCTTAATGATTAGCAACTTAGTAAAACTGTAACGGTGAGAGATAAAAATAGTGATTTGACAAACTGTGTCTCAAGAACAAATTTTAACTGGAACTCACATGTAGCAAGGACAGATAAAGTGTACAGTCCTAATTACCAGCCTGATGGGACAAGACAAAAGTAAACACATTGGCAGATTTAACCTACTTAAATGACCTCTTCTGCATTGTCATATGGTAAAAGCACTCTTGTAGTTCAGCACAGCATATCAGCTTGATCCTTTCATGGGGAGGACAGGGGGTCAGCAGCACCGAGCTCTGCTCGTCCTGCCCCAGGCTGGAAAGAGAAGACTCCCTTCCCTTCCACACAGCAGCTGCTGCAAGGAAGCATAACCTGAAACTCGACTCTCTTTAAGTGCCTCTGAGCCCCCAGGCAGATCTTCCAGGAAGTTCAGGAATATAGCTGTGGGTAGTGTTAATGTTGTGGGGTTTGTTAAACTAATTTATGTGCTGCACTACAGTAATTGGATCAGGCTTTCTGTTGTCATTCACCTAGTGACACAAGGACCGGCTGATCAGTGTTGCTCAATAAATAGCTTCTCACTGCTGAGTTGTTGGCAGAGTCACTGACTGATAACCCTCAGGCATTAAGAGAAAACTTAGCAGATGTGTAGCAAAATACTTTTGGACCACCTGTATGATCATCCTGGCTGTGCCCTCCTGGAGAGCAGCAGCAAATCTGCTTTGAACCCCACCTCCTCTCCCCAAATGCTCCTCCTGAGAGGCCCCAGCACCAAGTTTTAAGCTGCTTCTGCATCCATGCAAGCACAGGTGCTTCACAATAGGGTTTTACAGGTGGGCAGGGGGGATGGCTGGGGCCAAACACCATCACACCTCCAGTGCAGGTTCATCCCTGCAGAACCACCTCCCACTGGCTCCAGGGCTGCCTCTGACCCCACAGTCTCGCCTTTGAACCATGCATTTCAAAGGGATTTAACAAACTGCTGTGCTCACACAGCATTTACCGCCCGTGGAGCAAATGTGTCCTGCCAGGAAAACAGCTCCCATCTGGCATTGGATGTATGTCTGAGATGTGCAGAGGGGAAAAAAAGTCAACAGTGCAAGCCAACACATACCATAGATGTGGTTCATTGTCACTTTTATCTAACAGACATAGATAACATTGCTGAAAGCAAGAACCCACCTCTTTTTTTCCCCCTTTTTTTACATTCAGTCAATCCATTATAATATTCAACTAACTGCAGTAAACACTGCGGAGAGCTTCTGAGCCTGCCATGGCAGCTGGTCTCACCTGGGGGGACCTGTTTGCAGCACACAGATGGACAGTTCGACCCAGATCTGTGCCCAGCTCTGCTCCTCTCATCTCCGCCCCAGCCTGGGCCCTGGTTCCCAGACGCCCTGCATGCCCCGTGTCAGACCTGGGTCCCTCACTGCTGTAGCACATGACAGCATTGACCCAATTCTGCTGTAGTTAAATCCCAGCGGTCACTCCAGGAAAGCCTTGGTGCAATCTTACTGCATCAGTGCACACACTGGGGCCAGACACTCCTCGTGGACCTTGTGGCTGCACTTTCAGTCACTGGGACAGGACCAGAACTTGCTCTAGGGTCTTAATACCAAGAGAGGAAAGTCTACGAAGGAAAAAGTTCAGGCACATGGAAGGGAGCATGAACCTTCCCTAAAACTAAACCCATAGCAACAGGATGATCCTCCTTGGCCCATCAGTTCTGTGCTTTTCATTACCCTTGATCCTCTGTTACATTTTGGCCACTGCTTCAGCGGCAGCCACAGTGAGCTCACAGCGACCAAATGATGCTGATTCATCTCTAAATAAATAATGGGTTTCAATCCCTAGAAAGTAGCCTGGTATCACAACAAGGAACATCTTAAAAGTCAAGCAAACAGAGAGCAGGCTTTTACAGTGGTTCCAACATATCCCCCCAAAAATGGAAGAAGAATCCTTGGAGTTTGATTCTGACACATAAAACCGCCTCATAAAGGAGCAAAAGGAGCACAAAAAAAGCTATGGAAGCAGCAAGACATCCTGCCTGCACTTGGCTGAAGCACATCCAGCCAACAAAACCTAAGTGGTGAAAAGTGGGGATTGGATCAGTGGGCACCTTCCAGTTAACCCTCCAATACCCATTTCCCCTTTGGGTCATCATTAGTTGTCAGGGTACAGGCCGCCTGAGCCCTCAGCTGAGGCTGGAGGCTGTGGCTCTGAGCACTGTACAAAAGGAAGGGAAGGCAGGTGCAGAGGATGGGGAAGGAGGTGACCTAGTGATAGTCATACCATGGGAGGAACGGCAGCAGAACTTGAGTCTCTTCACCTGGGGACCAGGAGTGCCCAGGCCCCTTGTGTAGTCAGTGTTGTGCTGTGCCTTGTGCTGCGGCAGGGAGAAGGGAGGGAGGAGAGGCTTCCTAAGAGGAAGAAGGGGTAAAAATAGTCTGTCTGAAACATAAGGAGAAAAACGCCCATCAGCGCAGCCACAGTCTCTAAAATACTCCTTAAAAACGTTGTGATTGAGAAATCTTTGTGAGATCAGACAGCATTTCCATGATGCACAGACAGCAAGGCAAGTGAGGTGCATCCCAACCAGTTCAGGTGGGATCCATCCACCTTCTTCCTCTGCACAGGTAAGAGTAAGGAGGAGTTTGCTCCACCTGTTTTCCATAGCACCTCGGGTAATCAGTGCTGTGTGCTGGTGGCACAACTGTACTATCAATTGGTTTCTCAAGGCACCAGGTCACTCAGCTGAAGGAAGTAGAGAGCATGGGACAAAAAGTTGAAAACACGAGGCTGCAGTATCAGTCAGCTCCTCCTTCCTTCATTCCACGAGAGCGATGGCCCTGCTTTGCCAGCTGGTAAGATCATCATCCCACTGGGCTCTTCCAGCAGGGCATGGAGACACATGAAACATATTCCTCCTGTCCTTTCCCTGGCTCTTCCTGTAGCCCAGATGTACCAAGTGTCTCAGAGTAAAACCTGTGGCTGGGAGGTGTGAGCCATGGCAGCCAGAACGAATCCAACGGGTGGATCCTCCTGGTCTGCCAGCTGCAAGGTTTGTGTGAAATGAGACTTTTGCCCAATGTTCTTCCTGTGGCACTTGAAGGAGGTCCATGCCCAGTCCCTCCTCCCTGGGTGCCTGGCGATGTCTATGCCTCCTCACCGCCTCGCAGGTCCTGCAGCTCAGTCATGGCTTTGGCTGAGAGCTTCTTGCGGCGGAACACAGCCGCAATCTCCTCGAAGGACTTTCCCTTCGTCTCCGGCACTTTGAAGTACGCAAACAGGAAGAAGACGAGGAGCAGACCCGCGAAGATGGCAAACACGTACGGTCCACACAGATCCTGCAGTGAGGGAAGTCGGAACAGGGGACACCATCAGCACTGCAGGGGTGGCTTCTCCTTCCTACCCCGGGTGGCTGAGGTGCCCAGCGGGACTAGGAGATGGAGATCTGGCAGGCACAACCACATCCTGGTGATGGTGCCAGCCATTCTTCTGCAAGGTTTGAGGGATTTCTTACCGCTATGTACTGGAAGCACATTCCCACGATGAAGTTGCAGGCCCAGTTGCAGAATCCAGCGACGGCGATGGCAGCAGGACGTGGGCCTTGGCTGAACAGTTCGGCTACAATAAACCAGGGGATGGGCCCAGGCCCCACTTCAAAGAAGATGACGAAGAGGAAGATCGCGACCATGCTGACATAGCTCATCCAGGCAAACTGGCTCTGTGAGAGGGTGGTGTTTTAGTCCCAACACAACTCTTGTTAATTATCACCAATTACTTTAATTAGGCTTCTTTTTCAGAAATTCCTTACTATTCAGACAAGTGGGGACTGGACAGGAATAATTAAGGCTCTAAACTCTCATGCCAGGTGCTGGCTGGGCATGTGGTGCCTGTGTTGCTATTTTGCAGGAGTTCACAGCCATCAGCTCAGCTGTTCCTTTGAACCCTCTCCTCGCCTGCAGCGTGGCTAGGATGAGGCAGAATGGTGTTGTCTTTAATAACCAGGGTGCTCAGTACAGGAGGCTGCCCCTTATTTGGTGCTATACTGTGACAGGGGCTTGCACCAGTGGATTTTGATGGGGTCTTCTCTTGTTTGCACACCATGGAGAAAAGATGGAGAGAAATTCTTACCAGGAGGACAAGTCCAACTGTCATGGCCACGGCGCTTATTAACATGCCCATCAAACCAGCCAGGAACAGGGACCGCCTGCCTGCCTTCTCCACCAGGAACACCTGTAGAAACATGTGCAGCAGCTCAGTCTCTAGCACCACAGCTCTCAGGATCAAATCCATTAGCAATAACCAACCTATTACCACTGCCACACTGCCTTCCTGCTCTTTTAGCTCTCATGGTAGAGATTTATGTGCTGCTTACCAAGTATCAGGAACTCTGCTGGTGGCTGTTAGTGAGCCAGACTGAGCAGCCAAGGGCAAGGCAAGGCCACATACACTCAGAGCTCTGCATTCCCAAGGTCTCAGGACTCCCCACTGCTTCCTACACATGTATTGCTGACTGTTGACTTTCTCTCTTCGTTTTCATGATGAAAAAATTTCCTAGGTCTGCATTGGTTTAGAATCAGTCTTCAAAATGTAGCAGGATTCAGGTCACACCATGGGCCTTTGCACCTTGCCTATCCTCGGGCAGGGATAGTTGTCTAGCAGCTGGAGTCAGGATTGCTCCCGGACTCTTCTTGCTTCTCTGGAAACCACAAGGCTTAGCTCATCCCTTCTTAACAACTGTTGGTGGACTCCAGTCATCTCACCCAACTTTTGACAGATACCTGTCTATACCAGATACCCTGTGGGGAGATGTTTGTGCCTTCAGAGCACAGTGCAGCTGGTCTGGCCTAACCATACATGAGCCTCTGAGGCTGCCTGCTCCTTCCCCTCTGCTTGAAAGGACACCTTTAGCCAGCAGCTCAACTTTTCCTGCCATTACGGATGTGATTTATGCTTCCAAGAGACTGTGTGTTTTGCTGGATGCAGTTCATCCTGCTAACTTGTGAAGTTGCAGAGGGCAAGCCTCTGTGCTCCCTTCTCCCTTTGCCAAGGTCCACCCAACTGTCAGTTGATCAGGGTCTGTCACTTATTGACCAAAGCTGGTAATTTTTAAGAGCTCATGGCCAAAAGAAGCAAAGAGCAAATGCCTCAGGCTGCAAGTACCACAGCCTTCGAGCTGCACACTGTTGTGCCTCATTTCACAATAAACATAATGCTTTCTCCTCAGTATGGGGCCTGGGATGGATTTCCTTTAAATCAGGTTCACCCCAAGACCTCCTATCTCATGCATGGTGGAGTAAGGATGGTTTCCAGGGATGGGGCAGACACAGCTTCTCTGTGCAAGCTGTGCCAATGCCACACCACCCTCACAGTCAAGAATTTCTTCCTAATATCTAATCAAAACCTGCCCTGTGTCAGTTTAAAATGTTTCCTCATTGTCCTAAATCTCTTGGAGCTGTGTATTTCTGCCTTGCAGGCAGTTCTGTGCTGTGGTAGGTGAAAGTTCTTTACTCCCTGAGCATCTCAAGAGATGTGAGGGAAATGGGCTTGGCATTTCCTGACCTTACATTAATGGACACAATAAAAAACTGATTGCCTGCTGATAGGAATTGTGTTAATCCTCTCAGGAGAGATATAAGCGAAGGGAAAGTCTGTGGAAACAGAACCATCCTTTTATTGCTGCAGAGCCATGTCGAGATAGGATGTGGATAGGTGCTGGATTACTTTTATTGCTGTGGAATAGCCTTTGGATATCAGTCATGCAGGTGCTATGTACCTACAGAAAACAGTTTGAAAGATAACAGGTAGAGGTAGACTGTGAGGTGCTGGTTTCCCTATCACAGCCCCTGTCCTCTGCCTGCTCCCTGGGAGAATGGGACTTGCAGAATTGCAGCAACTTTTATTGCAGGCAACTTTTATTTTGGGGGGAAAATTTTCTCAGGGCTTCCCTGAATACAGTGATGCAGGTTCCACGCATGAGCAGTGCTGATTGACAGCAACAGGCTCTATTCCAAGGCTTAAATTTTCAAACGGGACTTGTCCAAGGAATGATTCTTCCCTATAGGGTGTTCAGGGTCAGCCCTTCAAAACTGCAAATCCCAGCCCCAGTTCCAGAATAAAATCATGTTTCAAAACCACATTGTACCTTACATATCTTAGTAATCTGGGGGGCAGAAGTATTTACTTACGGAGATAACAGTGAAGACTGTGTTCACCACTCCAACGCCAATGGTTGCGTAAACTGGTTGGTCAACTCCAGCTCTCTCGAAAATGTTTGTGGAGTAGTAAAAGATCTATCAAAATACATCAGGATGAAGGATTAGGCAACAGGGCTGGTGAAACTTTTTGTTCTCTTGAGGGAAGAGTTGCACTTGCTTGGCTGAGATGTGAAGTAATTTAATTATGATTAGTTTTTCAAGTTTTAATGGCTTGTTATAATAATTAAAACTGAAACTTTCAAAGCAGCCTGAGGGAGTTAAAAATCCTGTTGAAATTCCCCTCCCAAGCTACTGAATTTGCACATTAAAAGTGTTTTCTTCCATGTAGTCCATGTTTAATCCTGAAATCCAGATCACTAGCACCAGAAAAACAAATATCTTAATATGACCGAGTTTTCCCTGATTTTAAAATATTATCACTATGTTGGAATGACTCCTATTTCCCCCTCCCCAACAATAAGGCAATTCTGATCTGGTGAATGTTAAGGGCAGGAGGTGAGTGGGTGGCTGACCCCTAGGTGGGCTCCACAGGATGCTCATTCCTGGCTCAGCCCTGCCAGGCTGGGCATACCTGTGTGCTGCTCTGCCTTGGGATGTGGGAATGCTCCTAGAGTTTTGAAAGCCAGTGGGACAGAGGTCTCAATCTGAAGTTGCCACCAGACTTTCAAAATATGGGTTTTAGCTGATTTTGAAAATGAGGCTCTATGCTCTTGGGTTAAACATGGTGATTATGGTATCTCAGCATAATGCAAAAACTATTTAGCAACAAATAGCTAGAAAATCTGTGGTTCCTGGGGTGAGCACAGAGTCATTAAGGAGAGCAAACTGCTGGTGAACTCAGGTAGGTGGAGGGTCACAGGAGAGCTCAGCATGGACCTGCTGTGCCAGCTGGTTTGTGCTGAACTCCCTTCTGCCCTTCTCCCCTCCTGCCCTCCCAGAGTCAGCTTGGCAGTGAGATCCTCCGTCACCACCAACGGCAGTGACCAAGGAGCCCATGGCAGTCATGGGAAATACTTCTTTCACCCCTGCATGGCTTGGACAGAGCCAATGTCACCTTTTCACGCTCAGTGTGGGTTTCTTTAAAGCCAAACATTTTGGGGAGACTCACCGCGTTGATTCCCGAGAACTGCTGAGAGATTTGCACCATCAGTGCCACAATGACAGCCTGCCTGTATTTGGAAGAGGTGAAAAGCTGTCTGATGGAGACTCTCTTTTCACTAGCAGCTTCTTGCTTTTCCTTTTCCATCTCTGCAATCTCTTTCATTGGGTCACAGTTTCCTCTGAGCCTTTTCAGATCTTAAGGAAAAAAACCCAGATTGACATTTTATTTTCAGTGAGGGATAAGGAGTAGAGTGAAGACAAGAATCTCTCTAGCCAAAACTCATGGTAAGCCAGCCACCTGGACAGCTGTGTGCTCTTGCTCTGGCATGTCAGGGATCAAAGGTGTGTCTGCTTGGCCAGGGGCAGCAGCACATCAATTCTGTCACAGCCCTGAGACACCACACTCAAGTCTCATCCCTCAGCAGTGCTGCTTAGTCCCATGCAAACATCTCAACAGTTTTTGGTCCAGAGCTAATTTGTACCTCAGCAGCTCAGAGCACGGGATGGAGCAACCACACCGTTAAATGTGTGAGTCTCCTGCTTTTCCTTCTGGGTTTAATACTATGTATAGCATTAAACCAACTTCAGACAAACCCAGAATGTGTGTCTTACTTTTTTTAGCTTCCTCCACCTTCCCCAGTTTGATATAGAGGTATCGGGGGCTCTCAGGGCACAGTAAGAGCAGGAAGAACTGCAAGAGGGCAGCCACACCAGACAGACCGAGGAGCAGGGGCCACATCTCATCATTGCCCAGGAGAAAGTCTAGTCCAAGAACCTGAAATAATTGAGGCATGTTTAAATGGATTATTTTGCACCCTAAGAAATGAAAGTGATTGACCATTATGCATTTTGAAGTGACAACCTGGAAGAAGACTAGAGGCAAATCCCAATTCTCAGTCCTAACAGTTTGATTTCTTTAGTTTTGATGCACATTTACAAGGAGAGAATGAACAGATGGTGTGAAATGTCATGAGCCACACTTTGGATTACAGATGCTGTGGGACAACTCTCTGCCGGCTTTTTTCCCCACTGTGGTGACTTGGTCCTCCTTGGGACATGCACTGGGCTCCCTGCTCTGATGAATCCATTTTTGAGAACCTGCTTATCAGGGGTCTCATGCTCAGGATCCAGCCTGACACTGATGAGATGCTGAAAACACTTCCTCAGAGAGAGGAAAAATTGTTTGCAGAAGTATGCTGTATTTCTTAAGAAGTTGTGTGTGTTAAGACACCTCTGACTCAAGGCAGGAGTTTAACCCCAGTAGAGCAGATTGTTTTGCTGAGTTTTGGAGTGGAAAGGGGAACGACACCCCAGCGTATCACTGGGGTCTCCCTAACCTCTGAAACACCCTCTGGACACATGCACTTTCCTTCTTACCTGGCTGATGAGGATGCCCGTGACAATCGCGAGCTGGTGCAGCGTCCCCAGTGCTCCTCGCAGGGCCGTGGGAGAGACCTCGCTGACATACATGGGCACGAGTCCAGAGGAGAGCCCTGCACCGAACACACACAGGTGTCACCTCTTCTAGACCTCAGCTCAGCAGCCAGCAGAAATCATTTCCCAAAAGGGGAAGGAGGATGGAGCCTGTGTGCTGCATCCCACACCCCACCAAGCACCTTATGCCTGACTGGGAACCACCTGCACCTTGGAAAAGTGCTGAGATATCCTGACATCCAGAGCCCCAAGTTGGGAAGCCTTTACACTTGAACACACACCTAAGAGCATGGAGCAGAGATCATCTACTGGGAGAAGTTATCACAGGGCAAAGAGCTTTCTTAAAACTTGCCTTGAAACCTCAGAGCAGAGTGCTGTGTTTGCATATCAGTAACAGTGATAATGAGCTGTTATTTCTAAGCTAGTTCTAATGTAATTCCTTCTTATTTTCTGCCTGTCGTATCCTCTCTGTGTACAGTGCTCCTGTGCTGTCTGCTAGGCAGCACTGATGTCTAGAGGGAAACCTGTTAACCAGCCTGGCTAATGATGTGCTGTTACAGCAGCCAACAGTAAGACCCAGCCTGGAGGTACAGAGCAACTCACTCCTTTCTAGGATACATAAAATAAACCAATTTCATTATGGAACCAACCCAAATACTTCTGGGACAAAACCTGAATCAAGAGGGACAGACATAGGGACAAGAGGGAAGCTCCCACCTGTGAAACCCCTTCTGAACTTAAACAGAGGTTAAAAAATACAGGAAACTCTGAAGTGCAGCCCTGGAGCCCCTAGCACCCTGCCAAGGAGCTGAAAGTGCCTGGCCCAGACTGGACTCACCGCAGTACAGCCCCGTGACAGCTCTCCCGGCGATGATGAGGATGTGAGATGGCCCAAACTTTGCCAGCCCCATCAGGAGGTTCCCAATGATGGAGAGGATGTTCACCACCAGCATGGCTTTCACCCTGCAAGGCAGCAGCAGCACAGCTCCTTCTGGCACCTCACTCGGCCAGAGCAGCCACCACGACATGCAAGTGGAGATATTAAGTGACTTAATCAGCAGCCACAGGGGGAAAAAATAATGATCCTGGGCACTGAAAGATATGGGGCAGGGGTGCAATCAGAGTAGTTAAAATTCTGTTATAAATCATATACATCCTGTGCAAATGCCATTCAGATGCTTTCCTCTCCCATTTGCCTGGGGAAGAAAAGGGGGAATTCAGAAGTTAATCAAGGCTGCTCATCAGCTGCTTGTCTGAAGTGCTAAAAGTTGCAATGAAATGTCTGATTTATAATTGTGGATTTTAATCAGCCAGAGCTCTGTGGTGGTTGGAACAGGATTTTGGCAATTTGTGGAGCTTTTTTTTTTTTAATAAATTAGGAAAAATAGCATAAATTGTATTTCTATAGGGAGGAAATGGTTCTGTGGGAAAAATCAAACCAAAAGGCTTGGGCTGTGGCACAGAGTCACAGCACACACAGCTCTCACCTCCCGAGCCTGTCGCCGATCCAGCCCACGGTGAAGGAGGAGACCATTCCGCCGATGGCAAACACGGAGACGGAGAGGGACCAGTACATGGTGAGGATGTGCATGGAGGCAGCAAGGTCTTCCTCAGTGTTGGCCAGAGGTGCACGTGTGCCCTCAGTGCCAGCCTGGGGGTCCATGCCATCCTCCCCAGAGGCGTTGGTGGTGTGTCTGTCCAGGGGTGTGATGCCCAGCACGCGCCCGTAGTGGGCTTCTATCACCTGTGACAGGCAAAGAAGAAAAACACTGTTAGCTCAGATCTATAACCACCCCAACCCGTTTTATTGGTTTTTTTTTTCTGCCCCAGGAAAAGCTTTTCATTGCAGGTTCTGCAGAGGGGAAATCTTGGGTTCCTCCCCAGCTCCCCAACACCCAGACCCCAGTGGGGAAGGGCTGCAAGGGCAGATACAGAGCATCCCCACTCCTAGGGACAGGGTGAGTGTGGTGTCTGGACTCGGCATCCACGCAGAGGTGCAGCCCCTCAACCTGGGCACAGGGACTGTGCTGCAGTGGAGATGGTCCCCAGCGTGCAGAGCCCTGCTCCTTTCCCTGGGGGTGGCAATGAGGTTCCTTGCTGTTCACTCACCCTGCTGCCTTGGCACAGGAACTTTATGCTGCAGGAGGTAGTGGCCAGGGAAGGGACAGAGCCCTCCAAAGGGCTTCTGCGAGGGACAGACCAACCTTGCTGCCCTGAAACCCTCATCCCTTGGCTATGCATGGCTTGGGAGGTTTGGCTTACCTTCTGGGGGGCATTGATGACACCCAGGCTGTAGCCATACTGGAAGAAGCCCAACACTGCGGTGAAGACGGAGAGGACCAGCGTTCCCGTGAGGTGCTGGGGGAGGAAGCAGAGACCAGCTTCACCCTGCTGTCCTAGTGCTGCCCAAATGTGGGGACCTACACCCCATCCCTGTCCCAAGGGACCCTGCTGCTCAGCTGTCCGGGACAGCAGCATCCCAGGCTGCTGCTGCTGCTGCACAGGCGGTTTGTCTGGCTCCAATGGAGAAGGAAAATCCCTGGGGATGGGCAAGCTCAAGCCCCCAGGCCAGAGCAGCATTCCCCACAATGAGCAGTCCAGCTCTCCCTGCTGTGCTGGACGTCCTGGCCTGGAGCTCACAGGGGCCAGAGCACTGCCTGGTATGGCAGTGCAGGCAGCAGCAGCATGCTCTGCCCCATCCCCAGCATCACAACAGCCGGGGAGAAAAATCACCAAAATGGTGATTTTCAGCAGCTCTGCTTCAATCATTATTTCATTACATCGAAGTTATCCAACGAACCAATGTAACTCTTAAAAATAAAAAGTAATCCCTTGACCCTCTTGCCCCTGTGCCCAGTGCACAAACATCAGAGAGCAATTAACTAAGGGAGGGGATTTTCTTTTGTTTTGGTCTTGGCAAGCAATAAATGCCAGTGCTCAGTGCTGGGCTCCTGCAGAAATTCTAGTGCAAAAATGCCACAAGCTATGGTTACCTTCTCTGCCTGCATTTTGCTTTTCTCATCCATCCCGCAGCTCCTCCGCTGTCCTCCCGGGAGCAGTCCCTGTCCTGGGCTGCAGAGTGAGGCGAGGGCTTGGGCAGGGAAGAAGGGACAGCAGGGGTGGGATGGAGGCAGCAAAACTGGCTGGTGCTCCGAGAGATGGGACTATATCAGCTCTGGAGTTAATGAGAAACCCAAGCCTTCCATGCGTTATTTGGCCACTGCTTGTCTCAGAGCAGCTACCACCAATCCCCGTGTTTGGGCACACATACGAAACAACAGGAGACCCGCAAAGACATAGAGTGGACCTGGGAAATTCAAATGATCCAGCTGCAGGGCTGGTTTGGGGCTGTCCCTCAGCCAAACAGTTGGGAATGTGACATGCCAGGAACTTGGGAACACTCTTCAGCCTGTTTTGAGATGCTCAACACCTTCCTTGGCTTCTGTACTGGTGTACGTACCGCATCACAAACCTCTTGCTGAATTAGGGAGAAGAAACTTCTCCAGCATATGTAGCAAAGCAGCTAGGAAGTGACTAAGTGTTTTATTTAGACAGAACTTAGCACCTGCTTTAAAATATGTGTATATATCACATACACAGCCAAACACAGATAAGCACAGATGTATACAGGTCTCTGTGTATCTGTACCCGCATGCACAGAGCTCCCTCAGCACACAGCTGTAATGCCAGGGCACACCTGTATGTGCAGCCTGAGATGGCTATATGTGGAGAGGTAACACATGGAGATGTAACAGCAAAATTACCCAGAATATTAGAATAACAGAGGGTTTTGTGAAAAAGCCTGTGGCAGTGTGAATGCTGAGCCTTTCAGCACCACGAGCTGACTGCTGCCCTGTCAAATACTGCTGATTCTGTGAAATATTGCGGATGCAGCAAACACTAGTGATGCTGCCAAATATCTTTGGCTTGGCTCACTCAGTTTTCATGAACTTTGCACATCTGCACAAGCTGGTCTGAGCTGGTCTTGCTCTGGCTCACTTTGCTGTCCTTGACATGGTCAGCCAGAGGAGCTGCAGGGCGGGGGTGGACGGTGGCATCCGCAGGGGACGTGCTGAAGTCTGAGTCTGCCAGGAAGGTGATTAATGCTGATTAAAGCCATTACCTTCCAGATCAGCCTCAATGGGTCCTGCAGCCAAGTTACAGCGACTCATTGGATGATGCTCTCAGTCAGCCAGGCTTCACATGGGCACAAAATGTACTTTCTACTGAGGAAGAACAAAAAGAAGAAAAACAAAGATGAGTGTAAGACCACTAATCTTTGCACTGGTCTCCTCCAGTGAAGTAAAACTTTAACTGGAGGATAAAAGTTCAGTGCATTAAGCAGATGTTGATTCCAGCCACAACACCTGCATTCCCCTCTCAGGCTGGTGTGGCTGGAGGGGGAGGGCCTGAGTCTGAGCTTCTTTAAGTTTTCCCCAATATTTGTCCTTCCAGCTGAGCTCTTTGCCCAGTGGTGTTTGTTTGCTCGCTGTGTGGATACCCAAGCATTTACAAGCACCGTTTCTTTACACTGTGGTTAAATGCCTTCACACAGGTGCCTGGCCAAGAGAGGATGATGCTTCACCCCCACTCTTCTCAGCCCTCTGGAGCTGGAGGGGTCAAAGGCCATCAACATACCAAAAGGAGAGAGCAGGGTGGCTGTTCCATGTCCTCCCCTCTGCTGCTTACAGAGCTGAACCCTCCCGTAATCCCAAGGAGTGGCTGGGGCAGTGGTGGTGTGGCAGAGGTGAACATCAGTCACCTTTCCAGGAGCAGCCTGGCCACTTCCATGGAAACCTTGGATGCTGGAAGCCCCACAGCCACCTGTGTCCCTCAGTCAGGTCTGCAGGTGAAAGGCATGAAGTTATCCCAGGGCTCTCCCCTTCCTCCCCAGTCTCTCTTACCCTCCCTGCCAGGCTGGATACTGTGAGCTGGTGCCAGGGCTGCCTCACTTCTCCCATCAAGGCCTGGGCTGATGCCAGCTGGGCTGTGACACACTCCACAGCCTGATCCCGGGCAGTTTAAGCACACCTTTAGCTCTGAGTGGCACTAACAGACTCCAGCCCCTGTGTTTCTCTGAACAGGGGCCTGGATGTGGATGTGCCCATGAGCAGAAGATAGCTTGATGGGAAAGGTCAGTGTGTGATCTGCCTCCCACTGCAGTCACTTCCCAAAGGGTCTAACTTAGCTTGGAAAACAGAATCACAATGGTTAGAGCACCAGGCTGGCTCCACCAGGATGAATGATCAGCCCAGCAAATCTCTTGCACATCTGACAGCTGGTTGTGACCACAGCCCGTAGGTGCAGATAGTGGCTCAGTCAACACTGACCTGTCCCATGGCTGGTGAGCCTGTTCAGGTAGTGGTGAAGTGATTGGTAAACAACAGTGCCTGCATTATTGCTAATGCTTTATATAAAGAATTAAGTGTAAGAACTGTGTATAATGTTAGGCAGAATCGCCACCCTTATTGCCTGCTCTGTGTTGTGTTTACTGTGATTGGTGTTGTTGATAATCTAATGCTCTGTGATAAAGGCAGTGGGGTTAAAGTTTATGGTTGGGCTTTGCTTTTGAGCAGCTGAACATGCTGTCACCTCAGTGGAATGAATTTAGACTCCACGACAGTGAGGCTTTCCCTGTGGCTGGGGTGATTTTCACACTCATTTTACTACCACTGGGTCATTCAGAGGCAGCTTTGATGCTACCAAAAAAAAAAAGGGGAAATAAACATCATAAAATTGAAAAAAAATCCCAAATCCAAGACAAAGGACGGTCTAGTCCACAAGGCTCTGGCTCTCCAGGTACGAGCAGGCTGATGTGGCACACCAGTGGCTGGCACAGAAAGATGATGACATTTCATCTGTTTTAACAAAGCACGGCAGCCAGGGCAGGCAGTGGTGTTGGGGCCACCCACGGGACAGGAGCTCCAGGCTGATAAAACACATTTAGGAGAGAATTTGGTGCATTTACAGCACTGCTGTAAAGATACTGGTGTGATGGCCCTGTCCCCACCCAGCTAAAACAGGTAGCATTAAATCAGGGGAATTTAATGGGCCCCTTCCCACTCTTCAGCTCTGGGTAGTGCAGTATCTCTGGGAAAAGAAAAACTGTGAAGCAAATCCAGCAAACCTGTTCTGCAGCAGGTCATGACAGCCTGGATGGGAAGTGGCAGCTCTGCAGCAGAACACGGGGCAGAACACAGATGCCACAGGACAGTAGTGGTTGCAACAGACATTCTACACCTGGAACCACATCCTTGGTGCTGAGGACATCTCTGCTGGATCCCCTCAGTGGAGCTGAGCCCAGGTGAGTGGCTTATCCTGGGCACCCCAAGAGGAAGTCCACCCCACACCTTCAGGAACAGGCAGATTCGGACACTCCTGGCCTAGGCGATGCTCGTGTTGAACCAAGTTACATAGCATCCAACTGTTGCAGGAGCAGCAAAGAACCTTATGTGGTCTCATGTTGAGACAAGGAATTGCAGCATAACTTCAACCATTTCCAGCTAACAGCACAGCTCTGGGGCCAGGGCCAGGGTGACTTTGAGCATCCCCCTTCTGTCCCAAGATACATAATATCAATCCCCAAACCATCTCACAAACAGAAAAATGCCATTTGATAATGATTCTGGAACAGGTTTGAAAACATTCAGTTCCCACCAATAGCTGCTACAGACTTACCTCTGAGCATCCTTTGCCTGGGAGTCATATCCAGCACCTCCCCAGTGCCTGCAGGGTGCTGGGGAGAACCTGGGGCCTTGCCCCAGCTCTTGGGGCTTTTCTTCCACTGACCATGACTCGTCCCTGAAGTTCATCCAGCATTTCACAGCAATCTGTAAATAGCTGAATCTGCAACTGGCTTGAATGACTCCTGCATGCAGACATTGCTTTCTCCTCCTGCAGCACTGCTTAGCTGAACAAAGTTCCTTTCCTGGGTCGTAACTCCCAGAAACAGGGTTTGTGGCTGGGCAGCATCGCAGGGGACATGTCCTGTCCCCCCCCACTCATCCTGCTCCGAAGCACTGCTCTCCCAAGAGCCTCCAGGCAAAGGGCGTCATGACTGGGAGCCCTGAAAAGCTGCTTTACCTCCACGTCCTCCAACACCCAAAGTTTCATTTACCCAAACATAAAAGGCATGGCTTAATGGTGAAGTTCTTTGTGTTTTATTGTGGTTGGCATCAGAAATGGTTTGCTCTGTGATAGCTCCATACACACACACACCATAGACAAGACTGTGGTAATATTGGTTTCCTGTGATTTTTGTTTCAAATGATTCTAAGACTAAAAGAAATACATTCACAAACTACCTTGCATTTAAACATGACTTTGTTCTATTGTCACTGTACCCAAAAAACCCACAATACAAAATCATCCAAAGCTCTGCATTTCTCACTTGAAGGAGGACCAAAACTCCCCCAACTAGTTATCAATTTGCAACATAATAGAAGTTCTGGGATTTGGTTTATATATTAACCGGAGTGAAAATATAAAGAGCTGGTGGCAATCAGTGTCCGTGATGGGACTCGTATGGGATTTGTATCCCAGTGCTGTTGTCCCATGGTTGTCCCCACACTCTGCAGGCTGTGCTGGCCCAGCAGGAGGGTGCCCAGTGCCTGAGGAAGGCATTCACAACCCACATCTCACCTGTGTTCCTCTGGACACTGCATCCCACCAGGTGTCCCACTGGCAGCAATCCCTGTGGCACTGCTTGGGGGAGGGAGGCTCACCCCATCCGGTCCCCACCACCCCACGTTGCCTCTTACCCTTGATAAAGATTCAAGTTTGACCAAGTCCTGTTGATTTAATCATTTTTTAATAAAGCCATCGTTACTGAGTACACCAAGATTGCCAGTTAAGCTCTCTATATGTCGCTGGAGGTAACAGCGCTGTGATCGACAGCGGAACGGAAGAAAACCCGAAACCAAACCAAAAAAAAACAAACCCCAACCGAAACGAGGTAGGTTAAAACCAGCAACACAGACCTTGTTATGCGACACCCCAACACCACAGGCGGCCATGCTTACAGCTACTGAGAAAGAAAACCCCAGATACGCACCGAAAACGGAAATCAACTGAGCAGAGTTTATAAGGACACGATTCAACCTGAACTAAACACACACACACGGTTCGGCACAGATGTTGTCTTTCACTGTATGTTGGGTAATTCCTAGGGAGTGGAGGGGGTGGAAAACGAGTAGATTCAGACCCTTGGCTGAAGAAACCACACATATATATAATTTTTTTTTAAGCTCTTTACAAGCCCAATCCAGCAACGTGGGGGACAGGTGGCTTGTTTCCCGTGGTCCCCATCCCTGTGCCGGCTGCTCCGCACGCCAGCGCCCGGCTCGGGGCTTGGGGGGACCAGTGCCCACAGCCAGTGCTGGCATCAGGGTCCGGCGCCTGCGGCATCCCGGAGCTGTCTGCGGCCACACGTCCGCGACGGGCGCGAGGCAACTCCTCCATCCCCCGACCCAGTGCCCACGGCAGAGCCCCAGGGCAGGCGGCGCCTCCGGAGCAACAAGAAATGGCACCTCTGTCCCTATCAAGACACACCATTATGTGAAGATCCATATAGAAATATGGATTGACAGACTTGACAAAAATGGTAGCTGATTTTTATTAGTCTAAGGCTAGTAGTTTAGCCATTTAAAATCCATTTCCCAAAAGAGGGGAAAAAAACCTATTATTTTTTCTCTTCTTTAAAAATCCGTTAAGCCGTTGCTGCCAAAAGCAACATGTAAATGTTGGTGAAGGCAAAAGATTTCTAAAATTACCCAGCTATATGGTTATGGCCTTCATCACAAAGATAAAAGGTACATTTATTGTGCTGTCTCTCACCAGATTTAATTGGTAACTTTACAACATACTATATATTTGATGCTAGCAGGCAGACAGAATTAAAAACAGACTTTTTGACACTGTTTCTTTCCCCGTTCTTACAAAGTAGGGGACAAAGAAAAAAAAAGGAAAATTATAAAATAAAATAAAATAAAACAAAGGAAAACTCATAACCCACTATAACACAGCGTAATCAGGAGACCTCGGGGGGTCCAAGCGTGAAAGTCCATCCCTGGCCGCAGTCCCCGCCCCGGGGCAGCGTGGGGAGCAGAGCTCCTCGGCGCCCTCCACACCTGCCTCTACAGTGTTAGTCCACGTGTTTAATGTCCTTTAAATTAGAAATAATGCCATGGCGGGGAGTGCCAAGTGCTCCTCTGTTACCAGTTCATCATCGAGTTTCTGTTGAGGGTCATGAAAAACACTTGGCTGCTTCCTCCGGATCTCACCGATGCAAAAAATACCTGTTTGGAAGGGGAAAAATCCGTATTAGTGATTTTTATTTTTTTATTTTAATATTAACAGTCTGTTAACTGACTGGGTGAGCAAGGAAAGCAGGAGCTGCCCCACACCCATGGTTTGCTCTGCCTAAACCTCCTCCCTGCAACTTTGCACCATCTGACAGCCGAAATTTTCAGCACACCTGGTTCTCCTTCTGTGGAGCTCAGGCATTGGAGATAACTCGTGCTAGACTGGGATCAAATTGAGCCACTTCTTAGTACGCACAGTGATTAAACCTCTCTCTCCCTGACTACTAAAAAGAGCAAAGTTTGGAAGGTCTTAAAAAGACTGAGTTTGTCACATTTTATTGCCAAGGCATCATTTATTATGAAGTATTAATAAAACTGCTGTTAATGGTTTGGATCTTGCTAAATGTTCAGTATTAGGGCCAACATCTGCCTCAGTTTGAAATGGTTTTCTTTGGGAAAATTCATCCTGGTATTTCAGCTGTTCCTGAAAGTAAAGCTCAGAGAAGTGACTTCCCTTCAATATGCTCAAAGTACATAAATGTACCAGGACTCTGTATGAAGCACATGGATTTTGGTGCTTCTGGATCCACCAGCATTTGACCTCAAGGGAAATCTTAAAAAATAAGTAAGTAATAATTTGCAGACACTTCAGTTAAGGGATGATCTGAAGCCTCTGTCCCTTTTAAAACAAAAAATTACTCAGTCTTACATGACTTTCAGCATTAACCAGTTCTCCAGAAAGGGAAACATCTGGTTTTAGTATTTCAAACCCATCAGTGATGAGTTGGTTCGGCATTTTAGAAAGATTGAGGTAAGTTTTTTACAGTTTTCTTAGAAATAAATTAAATTAAAATTAAATTCATCTTCTTGGGCAGCTTCCCATGACACATTAAACTGCAAAATTAGGCTAAGTTATCTCTGCACAGCTCCAGCCTAACCCCATGCCACAGTAGGGCAGTGCTCAACTAATGAGCAGCTGTTCAGTAAACTGATCATGGCCTCAAACCTTATTTATTGCACATTATCAAACCCTGCTCTGGGGACAGAGTAATAGGTTTCCTCATTGGTTTCATGATCATGCTCATTATGAAAGAACTCCCTGCTGCATGGTCCTGATTTATCTCTGTGAAACCTGAGATGAGGAAACACCACCAGCAGAAACAGACCTCAGCATTCTACCATCTCTTCCTTGCAAATACGCCTTTTCCTTCACCAATTTCTTCTCATTCCCTCCCTCCCTTGCAACCCCCATGGCAGGGGTCATCTACATGACAGCCATGAGACTCTGGTGACCCTCCAGAGCAGTATTTATCAGTGCTGTCCACAAAAAAAGATGAGGGTCCACAGAGAAAACAGTTTAAGATACATGAAGATGCATCTAAAGATGCATCAAAATGTTTCCGCACCAGAGCTCTAAATCAGGGTCACTTACACACCCTCACTGCTATTCTACCATTACAATTTATTTGGCAGCCCCAAATTAATGTTCAGATGAAAGAACTGGGGGAAAGTCAAGCCAAGTCAATGCAGATCTCAGCTAGAGGTGGAAGAGATCCTGCAGGCTGAGGTCTCCATCCACTGGAGAGTGTTAACTGGCAGTGGGTTTATGGTCACTGCTTGTTAAAAGGGACCTTCAGCTTAATTATTAACCTCAAGATAAACCAGACCTAAAGTCTAAAAGCACCTTGCAGTTTAAAGCACAGATACAAGCTTTGAAGTGGACTTACCTTATCATTTCTTTCACATAGAAACTTTAACCTTTGAGCTCGCTTGTGCATAAATACTCCATCCAAATGTCCTGTCTCCACTGACCGGATTTCAATAGCTTTCTCTCCCCAGCCCATTATTTGATTGGAATGAATGTAGGCTGCAAAAGGAAGCGTTTGGCAGGTGTTACAATGTGTGTTCAGTTAAAATATTATGCAACAGGCAGAAAAGCTCTCATCAGCTGTTATTCAAAGCCTATGCAGATCAATGGTAGTGCTCTGATGGCCAGGCATGTGCCTGCAGGGACAGCAGCCTTTACAGAGAACTTTTCATCCAGAAATTGCTGAGAAATTTAAACAGAAGAAGAATCACTTCTTCTGATTTTGGGGAGTGAGGAGCTGGGCAGTGGTTTGCCTCCATGGGCTGTGGAGCTGAGAAACAGCAGAGCCAGAACAGCAAGCCAAGTGCTCCCAGCTCTGTACTCAGCCAATCTTCCACTCAGCACAGTATCCCACCAGTGCAACAGCTTGTATTATCTTATACTAATCTCTTACTCAAGATAAGCCAAAGCTCAAACATTTCAAGAAGTCACTCTCAGAACTGTAGAAATTTAGCTATTGCATCTCCTAGCTGGCTGAGGGAAATCTCCCTTGATAACAAAAGCTCAAATGACTCCATCTCAGCATTCCTGACTCCTCATCTTACTTGTCAGTTGTATTTTAAGCAGGTGAAGAGGAAGGGTTGACCTACCCACGGAAGTAGGCATCTCTCCCCACTGGAGCACCACATCTTTAGTTATCCTTCCGTAGGTGTTCACATATACACCTTCATCCTCATAGCACACGAGCATCTCCATCCCGTCTGTCTTAGGCAGGATGACAATGGCGTGAGGAGTAATATTGCCCTGAATCTGCAGGTAAAAAAAAACAAACCTGAAAGTCAGAATTACATTGAATGGAGAAAGGGGGATGGGGTGAAGGGAGCAGTGTCTTGGGAAAAAAAGCCCAACCGAAGCTGAGAACAAAGCCCTCCCTCCATTCACCAAACAGGCCCTGGCTTTCAGAGATAAGCTTGAAGGGGAATAAACTGTTATGTTTACCCTACCATCAAAGCTGTCTGACATGGCAGATCACAACATATACGCCCCCGAGACTGATGGCTGACACTTGGCTGGAACACAAATAAGTGACTGAGTTGATGAATCCATCACTGTTCAAATCGAGGTAAATACCCCCAGAATTTTACAGGCAGTCCTAGGGAGGAAATACTCCCATTTTTTATCAATCTCTAGCTCCAAGGGCAGGTACAGTGACTTTCCACCCATGTCTGCCTTTCCAAAGCTAAGACAACACAAAACCATCCTGAACTGTCCTGGTGTTTCTCCCTACACTTTTGCCAGCTCTCATAGAGGAGACTCTGCTGCTCAGAACAAATTCAGCAGTTCCTGGATTTGTTTAGTTACACAGTTTCTCCTAGACTGGTTTATTCTGGGCCAACAGCATGGATGGAGCTTAAATGAGTAAACAAGAAAATTCTATAGAGAGCTCTACTATCGGTCCATGCAATGTACAGACAGATTTTCTCTGTGGGACATGGGAACCTTAAACTCAACTGCTCCAGCATGAGGACAGAAATACCCTGTGCAAATAATGAACATGAAGCACGTGATAACTCTGAGTCCTCTTTCAGTGAGTATCAATGAGGACAGCACTGCAGAATGTCATACCTGTCCCTGGTCAGCATTTCTGAGCCCCCAAGAGCCTGTCCAAAGCTTGCTGGTGCCCCATGTTACTCATGCAGCAGCACTGCCCTGTGTACTCACGTGAGATGGTATATAGATATCGTAGGAGTTCCCAGAATCTACATCAATCACATGGAAACCAGTGTGTGATCCAAAGATAACCTTGAGCCTCTGACCCTCTTCTACAGTGAGATCCACAAGCAACGGCTTGTGCTGGAGATCTGCAAAAGACTTTTAGAATCCCTTCCATGAGTATCACAGAAAATCAACAAATCCCCATCACAGCAGCCTGATACGGATTTGAAGTCATATCTGTTTGACTGTGTTTCCTACTAAATATGTGGTTATTTATATTCCTGCCTCTCTGTTCCTACGTCAGATGCCTCAGAGGGTATTACCCACTCACTACAGCCATCCCAGCTGATAAGTGCTCACCCTTGCCAAGCACAGCTCCTTCCCCCAGGAGCCCGAGGCCAGCACAAGGATTTGGTCTTTAAAGGAAGGTGACAGCTCAATTTTACATGAGTGTGTGTTCAGTCAGCAGAGATCCATGACCACCCACTTCCCCTCTCAGGAGATCACTGTTCTGGTTTGGGCAGCTAAAATGAATCAGGTTAGCAAAGACCTACTTTTCTCTGCTCAATCTAACCTGCTGGATGCAGGTTGGGACCAGCTTCCAGTCATAGACTGATCCAAGGCAGAGTATCTCTCCCTGGCTCAGCTGCTCAGCAAGAGGATGAAACACCCTCAGGGAGAGAAAAGGGCTCATGGCTCTCTGTCCAAGGACAACTCTGACTCCTTGCAGTGAAATTTCCCTCTTTCCCAACAGATCCCTGGCCTACAAGGCAAGGCAAAGATGTTCAGCCCCCCAGCCTGGAGAGGCAGCACCAGGAGCACCAACCAGCATCCTCAGAGCCTACCGAGGTTGGATCCCAGGCCATTTTGATGCTGCTGAGCTCTCCATGTCACTGAGCCCATTTATTCTGGCTTTTGTTCAGAAAAAACAAATGTGACCTAATACTGAATAAGCCCATTTGTGCTGGAAGGATTCAAAATGAGATTACTCAGCATGAACATCTCCACAAGGCATTGCCCCTTGTGACTTCTCTCTGCACAGAGCTTAGGATGAAAAGTGTTCTAAAGGACTAAGTACAAAATACCCACTGGCAGGTTATAGAGAACAAAGGTCTCACTGAGGAAACTGAAGCAGGTGAAAAGGGAGAGAAAAAGAGAGAGAGGGAGTGGGTCATTCTCCCAAACTTTCTGTTTTGAAATAGAATCCACATTGCAGAAGGGGAGAGGACCTTGCAAAATGAAAATGGAAAAACATGCCAACCTATTTTCATACTGTGGTGAAAAATTAGTCAGAGGTTAAAAAAAACCAAACCCACAAAAAAACCCCAAAAACACCCACCAAAATCCCCAGCTCAATTTTACTCATATGCATTTGATCAGCTTTCTGCCAACTCCCCAAGAGAAGCCTGCCAGCATAAGTTAATATTAACACTTCATTGCTGGCTACAAGCAGAACATATCCAATCCCTTCAGCCAGCATGGATCCCATCTCCCATGCCTGCCAGGCATCCCGAGATGCTCAGCTACATAAGCAAGAAGCTTTTCTGCTCTGCAGAGTACAGAAATCTAATGTATTTACAATTACAGAGTGTGTTTTGGTTAAAAACCAAACATACCTTAAATGCCATAAACTTGTGATATGGTTTAGGAGCCCAAGCGTAGATCTCTACAGCGTTCTTTAAGGCAATCACCAAGAACTTGATTCTTTCATATTTCACTAAAATAGAAATAAAATCAATTTTAAAACCAATCACTTTCTTTCCAACAATACTGAACAACTCGTCTCCAAGATCATCTCCTCAGGCCATCTCTCTGTTGGTTCTCATTTCGTAAAGGGTCCACCTAACACATAGAGATGAATTCAAAATGTGTTTGTGGTTATGGTCTGCCCACACTTTTAAGATAAAATTGTCAGGTCAGACTTCAGACTAGAGAACAAAAATACATATCTTCAGACATTTATTTCCAGGGAGGGCACTCACCAACTTTGTAGTGGATGCATCCTTCCAGGTCCCCAACCGTGATCCAGCCCTGCTTCTTCTCCACCTCAGGGTCATTGTGTAAAATCCTGTTCCTCAGCCAGGACAGATAGTACACTCGCAGCTTGTTCTTCTTTCCTGTTGGCAAAGGAAATTCCCCTGTCAGAGCAGATCATGTGTACATGGGAAATCTTGAGCTTTCAGTGCTTATTTTCACTCACAAGATGATAAAATTCAAGTTCATTTCACGGTAAAGTTGAAAATAGTAATTTAGTTGTTGTGTTGGGTTTTTTTCTTGGGAAAAAACATATGGAAGGAAAAGCCCAGATCTGTCTCCCAGACTGCAGGCAGACACTGGAGAAGCTGGGATTTTGCTTCCTGCAGGTTGGAAATGTTCCTTTTGAGAGACAGTGGGGCACAGCAGGGTGGTGACCCCAGCTCTCTTACAGCTCAAGGCTGATCCAACCACTCAACTACCTGGTTTCTTTCCTTATTTCTCCTTCATACAACATTCATTCCACTCTGGAGCTGAGACATGAACTCCTCAGCCTGTAACAGGCACCACTGTTTGCCAACCAGCCTGGTCATGGCTCTGCAATGCGGAGGAGCTGCCAAATTTCTGCACACCTGCCTGCTCTTGGATGGCTGTGACCAGCTACAAACCTACTGTGGCTGCAGAGCCTCTGCTACAGTAACAGGACACAACTCACACCGAGCCCAGTGGGACGGGACCCAAATTGTAAACCAAGGGCTCTGTCTGCTCACAGGTTTCCACAAGTCCCTAGGACTCATTCTCAGCATCATTCTGTGGTTTGGTGCTCCCCCCATTCATCTTCCAGCTGTACTAAACTCCTTAGTCCTACAGCTGTACCCCCAAAACCACAGGGGAGCTCCAGACAAGGTAAATGATGCAGCTGTGGGTTTGGAACTCTGAATGGAGGGAGCAGGAATTTGCAGGTGAATGCAGAGGAGTCCAGGGTGTGTTAACAATGAAAGTAAACAGAAGGGTGATATCAAACAATTTTCCTAATAAGCACTTATCTTGCTGCTCTCCATGAGCTTTGTGGGACAGATACTAACAGGAGAAGGCTCTGCTACCCATGTGCTCCACAGGGCTGCTCTGCAGGGAGGATGCTGTGGGCTCTCCCAGAAGACTGGCCTAAAGAGCTTTTGCTTTTTTGCCAGAAATCACCCCATGAGCCTGATATGAGAGCTCCAGAACTCCTGTCTGAACACTGGGGACAGTGACAAGCTCATGGCCATCACGATGCTTGGGGCACCCCGAGCACAGTCATGGTCTGAGCCAGAGTCCTAAAGCCATGGATCACGGCTCCTTCAGCCAGAGCCAAACAGACCCAAAAGCAGAGCTCTCTGCCCCCTCAAGCCTTGCAGGGCCACCTGCCTGTATCCTGCTCTTCTCCTTCCCTGCTAAAGGACAATGGAGTGCTGCAGATGAAGTGGAGCCAGCAGATGAAGGGACTAAACTGCTTTTGGAGGCAATTCCACATTTAACTCATTTGACTCTGGAATAAACCACCTCCAGCTCCCCTGGGAGCTTCTCTCCGACACCAGTGAGTAGGTTTTGTCTGAGCTGGAACCACTCTGGGCTTATGTGCAGGAAGGTGAATGATGGGGTGAGAGCATGAGAGGAGCACCTGATATTGTCACGAGGACATTGAGGCCCTCGAGTACGTCCATCTGTTGGAATCGCCGTCTGTTGATGAGGTTGTAGACCTTCCCTTGCCCACTTCGATCCAGCAGCATCAGGCCATTTTCCGTGCCCACCAGCAGATTCACACCTGGAGAGGAGAGGACAATGGGCACCAGGAGCCATAGCTGCTCCCAAGGACAACATCCCAAGTTTGCCTTTGCTGCCACCATGAGTGTGATGAACTCAGCTAAGGCTGAGATCTTCCCATGAACAGGAGGGGTCACTCCCACAGCACAGGGACTCAGGGACGTTACCCTTGCCTGGATGGAGAAGGGGCCAACCAGATGCAGGGGCTTGGTTCTGCGATGACACATCCCCATTTCATCACCACCACCACAGGCTCTGGGGAGCTCTGCCAAGGACACAGCATGCTCAGGGCTTACCCCACAAAGCAGCACAGAGTATCTCCGAGTTGAAGCGCTTCTTATATTTCCGGATCTCTGGGGTGTCACTGTGGGGACGGATGTTGGTGGGGTTGACGTTCACCACTGAGATCTTCCTGGCTTCATTCAGCTTGGCCTGCTCCTGCCTGAGCAGCTCGCTGGTGAACAGGGCTTGCAAGGAAACACAAGAAGACAGGGAGGTGTGATGGGTTAACTGTTTGATCATCTTTTTTTTTGGGACAGAAAGTAAATACTTGGTTTATATCTTGATGGGGGAGTCATCACTATGTTACAAGATAGAAGTTTGCCCAGGCAGATGGGAGGGTGGATTTCTGCTGCTCCCTGTTTTCTCCCAGACCTTGCTGGTGGAGGAAAAGAAGTTGGATGGCAACTGGAGAGCACAAGGATGCAGACACAAGCAGTGTTTGGACAAGTGTGAGTGAAATGTGCAAGAGGTTCAGGGGGGTTGCTCAGGCTCCATGACCTGGTTTCCACAAGGCCCTCTGCTCTCAAACTGGCTACATTGTCTCCTACCAGTAGCAGATGACTCTTCGTCCTCATCTTCATCTTCATCAGTAGGTGAGGTCTGATACACTCTGGTGTCCACAAAGGGGGTGAAAGAGGCTTTGGTGCTACTTCCCATACCATACTGGAAAATAAATAGCAAAGAGAGAGCTCAGAGCACAGAACTAACAGTAACTTCGTGCATGTGTGTACATGTACGACTTTCTAATTAGCAAACACTGTGCCTGTCCCTGTGATGACCTTTTTGAGCCCTCTATGGACATCTGCTGCGCCTCCCCACAACTGCTCAGAGAAAACATTTAATTGGATTTCTGAGTGTCTGTGAGCTACAGAAATTGAGAGGCGCAGGGCCTGGCCCTGCTCTCTCTTTGTAAGCAAAAGCACAGCAGAGCCATGAGACCAGTTAGTGAGAAAGGCTCAGGGCCAGAGGCCAAAGCCAATGCAGGTAAAAAACAATTGAGAACCACAGAATCATTTAGCTTGGAACAGACCTTTAAGATCATCAAGTCCAACTGTTAATTTGTCTGCATCAACACACCTGCCTTAAAACCTGCTCTGGAATGTCAGGCAGGTGAGGAGTTGCTTTTCCCACCCTCCCACTGTGCAGCCAAGGTTGGTGGTACCTTGGGGGGCCCTGGCACGGAGCACTTGACATGGTTTTAAATGGTCCCCAGCATTTCAGGTGGGACTGCAGAAAGGGTCATTTCTAAGCTAACAAAACTTATCCTGAAGGTAATGCAGGGAATGTCAGAGCCAATACTTTGCCAAGGCAATCTGGGGATGAACAAACTGCAGCATCACATTGCTTTCTTTTTAAAGCCATTGCTTTGTTAAGGCAGAAAACAAGGCCAAGACCTTCCAAGCAAAAGGAAGAAATCCTTGCCTTGGGAGTCAAAGTGATGTGATTTCCCCTCCTTGTTGAGCAGCTTATCCTTCCTGCTCCAGCCTTCACCCAGGACATGCTTTATGGATGAGCTCTATTTGAAGCTTTAAGAGCAGCAAACCCCAAGTCACTCTGTAGCAGCACTACTGCTCACGTTTTAATTCCTCGGGACATTGTCCTTCCCTGAAATTAACCTTCCTCAGCTTTCATGTTACCCAGTCACCAGAACCCAGGCTGCTCCCCTTGCCCACCACTGCACCCCTGTGCTGATGGCTGCCATGGGGACAAGTCTGTGCCATGGGGTACATCACTGCCCTGGCACACCCCTCCCCAAACTGGGCTGGGCCTGCACCTGTCCTCAGGCAGGCCATAAAAAGACTTAGGGGCAAAACCCCACCAGGTGTAGGAGAACCCTCACGGCTCCTGACTTTTCCAAGCATTTTGGGGCTGGCATCCATGGGTGAGCCAGCATCTATGCCAAAACGATGCTGAGCATCCTGCTTCTCTCCCAGTGCTATTCCCCTGACAGCCTTGGCTGTTTCCATAGAAACGGGATGAATTTCCAAACAGCACAAGGTAACTGAGAGCCATGGAAGGAGTTAACAGCCTGTGGCAGGGAATGCTGTGGGCACAGATACTGCTACTTTGTGCTTCTCTCCCATCCAGGGAATACACAGTTTTTAACCTGTGCCAGATGTCTTTTCCAAAAAACACTAAACAATATAAGGAGAAAAATTCAGTATTTACAGGGATGCTTCCCAGCTGAGGGCTAGACGCTTTCCAGCAAATGAGTTATGAAGAACCCCCTCATCCCAATGCACGGAGCACTTTCACTTGCTCAGATTCAGCCTCCTCAGAAGCTGGCATTTTAATAACTTCCAAGCTTATTATTTAAATATTAAGACTTCATCTTCCTCCAGGTCCTGTTCAGTGGCCTATAAAACTCCGTGGTGGCTTACAGAGAGCATCAAGCTGCAGGCTGAGGTTGTGCTTGTTCCCTTCTTTTTGCTAACAGCACCATGAGTCACCTGGACAGCCATGAACCAATCCCCAAGTTTCCACTCACACCCACACCCAGCTCAGTCAACCCTAAAAATGCAGCCTTAGAAATGGAAAAGATCATTTTGGTTGATATTCTATAAATGAATACATTTAAACCCAGTCCCAGCCTGCTTTTCAGCAGTCCCAGGATGACCATGGAAGGTGTTACTTTCAGGATTGAATTTCCCATCGCTGCTTTTAAAGCCAGTGAGGAAATGGATAAAACCTCGAGGTCAAGTCACACACCATCTGTTCTTACATTTTATCAATGCCCAATTCCAAGCAACATTTTATGTTGCTAGTAAAAGTGCACCATAAAATGAGCACATAATTTCTATGAAAGAGCATAAGATGGCAGAACTTTTGATGCATAACCAACAAAATGAAATGGGAAAATTAAATACAGTAATTTATATAGCACCAAATGGATTGATTTCTTATGGGAACAGAGAACTGTGCCTGGTTCCCACAGCTGGGGATGGTAAGCAGGACACAGCAATTCCCTTGCTTTACTTATCATGTCTTGTACTTTATAAGACTTTTTACACCTCATACAACATTAATGTTCAATTGTGCTCCTGTGAAACACCTACCAGGGAAGAAATATTTTGCCATGACAGAAATCACATGATTTTAAAGGTGTGCAGATTTCTTCTAGTCTGAACAACTATCCAGAATTTTGTTGGCTTTGGTTTTTGCTAACATTTTGAGTCATGTTAATTATCAGAGATTGCACAGGTGGAAGCTGGGCCTAGTTGCAGTTAATGGCATCACTGGCTCTCATCGTTTCCTTTTATATCCAAGAGTAAGGAAAAAAACCCGGGGCTTTCGCATCAGTTGGCAGCTTTCAAGCCAAAACCACAGAACTCCAGCTGGTGGGCTTGAGAGAAGACCTAATATACATTTCTACCACCAGCCACAGACTCATAGACAAATAACCCATCCAATTCCATTATATTTCCGACTACACTGACCTATGTTGACCAGAAAACAGAGAGAGGGAAGAGCCAAGAAATCCAGGGAGGAAAGCAGAAAAGCCCCTTCATGGGGCAGAGATGTCAATACTGGTTTAATGTGATGCAAAGGAGAAAGAGGAGCCCCCCACAACCTACTTCAGGCACCGAGTCCATGTCCTGCGCATGCGTGGAGACTCGCCCCAGGGCCTCGGTCGGCGTGCCCGCCGGCGAGTGGCTTTGCTGCACCAGGTCAGGGAGATTGATGTGACCTGCAAAGCCATTGCTGGCTGTGTGGCCAGAACGCTTTTTTTCACCAGAGGTCTGCAGAGACACAAGGCATGAGGAAGAAAGAGAAGGGGAGGGAAGAGAAAAAGAAGAGAAAAAAACAAACAAAACTAAATCGTTGGTGGTCCCCTGGTTCCCAGAGCAAGCACAGGAGAGGGACCCTTTCTGTTCCGTCCCCATGCAATCTGGCAAGCAGCAAACCAACCCCCAACCCCAGGAGAAATGAAGACAGGATTAATCACAAAGTCAATACAGAGTAATTAGAGACATTACAGCGAGAGAAGCCTGATCACTGTCGTTTGGAGACAAGGAACGTAGGGCAGATTCTGCACCATGGGGCAAAGCCCATGGCCAGCTCTCCACCCAGCCACTGGTGACAGCAGAATCTCACCCCCTGATCAGCACTAGCCTGAACAGCTTTGCACAGCTACAGCAGCAAGTAGCCTGACTGCAAATGCCAACATAGCCCTACTGCATGTTTCTGTGACCCAAACCAGCAGTGAACAGCGGCAGCACCGGCGGAACATCGGTAGGACTACCGGCAGCTCGCTCTGCACACAACGTTCCTGGGGCTTCCCGTCCACTCCATCCCCTCCCTGTGCAATGAGGTGCTAGGAAAGTTTCTGCCTTCCTTACTTATTTTGCCATTTGGATGAATCTCACCTACCTGGAGCATATCAGTGAGATTGTTACAAAGGTTTGCCCACTCACTGGGATTAGTGGAAAACTCCCTCTGAACAGGCTTAGCAAGCCCCTGACTAGTCCCGACAACATTTATCTTTTGATTGCTTGTTACCATCTCCTTCAACCACACCTGGCCATCTCACCAAAAAGCCCTTTGCCCAAAGCCTTCTGACCTCAGTGAGACCATCCTGTGATGGCTACGGTGGTGGTGGGAAGAAAACAGTAAACACCCAGCACAAAGCTACAGTTTGGGTTTCTTATCATGCTCCCTCTTCCCAAAGGGGTTTTCCAGCTGCTTGTCTTGCCCATGGCTTTTAAACCCTCCTGCATCCCTGGTTTTCTCACACAACTTTGCTGGCATGGCAAGCGTTTTACCATTGTGATGCTGAACACAAGCTCATTTCAGAACCAGATGCCTGTTACAGAGGGACTTGTTCTCTCACTCAACCACATCACCCCCCCTGATAGAAGGATGAGCAGAGCCATGGGGATCCCTGCTCTGAACAGTTCCACCCCAGCAAGGGCTGTGCATTGCTGTTCACCTCCAAAACTCATGGAAAAAGGCAGGAAACATGCTGTGATTTCTTTGGCTAACTCCTTCCTTTCTTCCAAAGTTGCATTCATCTTTCCCATTCAGATGTGGATATTTTATATAAATGGAATTAAGAACTAAAATGCTTTTCAAGTCTAGTTTGCATTTGATCTGAACATCCCTCTTTTATGACTGCTGACTCCAAGCTCCCCTCCCTCCTTCTCCTCTCCCATCCACCTCCTTTAGATGCTGCTAGGAGAGACACTCCTCTGTTTCACTACCAGGGCATCCTGTCCTCTCACCAGATCTGCCACCTGTCTGTGTTCCCAGCAGCATTGCCAGAATTTTCCAGCAACTGGGAAACCGAGAAACACTGGGGGAGATCTTCCACAGCCAACCAAAGGTGCCTCCTCTGTATCACTCCAGCAGTACCATCCATCGGGATTGCTCCCAGCGCCGTGCTGGAGCCAGGGACACAGTCTCGCATCCATGCAGGATGCCCAGTGCCCCCTGCAGCCAGCAAGCTGAGCAGGACCAGCCCCTGCTAAAAGCCTCCAAATGCTCTACAAGCACTGCATGGCTCTAACAGTAAGACAGTGGCAAAGGCTGGGAAGAGAGGGGAATCTTTCCACCAGGTTCCAAGTGTACTACCTAAATGCTGTAAAATGAAGATAAGTTCTGTTGCCCGGAGCAATTGTGGGGTTACAGCAGAGCTGTCTGCAGGAGCCTCCTCCCCTGCCGTGCCCTGGCACTGCTATTCACCGCTGTTTGTAGTTCTTAGAAACATTTGCACTTGTCACATTTGCTCCGAGTGTAAATTGCATTAACGAGAGCGCTAACGAGCACAATTTACTCCATCATTTTGTGTTCCGGACACACAGCACTGTTAGTTTTTGTGCTTACATGGGCAAAACCTCCTGAAGATGCTCCATGGAAGTATTTGTTTTATAACTTACCTCCCTCACCATTAAAGTCCCTTCCCTTGAAATATTGCTAAACGTATCTGCGTGGGAAGTCTCTATCCCGTGGGTTGTCACCATTCCCAGGTTGTACGGCTCATTGCTTCCAGGAATTCCTGTAGGTCTAAGGACAGAATGGAAAAGCATTAACAATGAGTATTTCCTTTGCTAAACTAGATGAGAAATCCTCTAAATACAGTATAATTTCAATAAGGGTATGGCTCTGTGTCTCATAGGAAGAAAAGCTAGAAAATATATCCACTTACATGTACAGGGAAATTATGGACATTGTCAGAAATACAGGACCTGGGGCAGGTTGATAAACTACAGGTACAGCACAGAGACCAAAGAGAAGGACCTTTCTCATGCCAAGGTCCTGAGAGGAGCACTGATGAGCAGGTAATGAAGAGTGGCAGTCCTGCTCTACCTTATATAATTTTTTCTCCTTTATAAACTTGAAAAAAATATAATTCACTCCCTTTATTCCTCATTTAAACCCCGGAAAAGGGAACAGTGCATCAGAGCATCTGACTGCAAATACAAGGGAGCAGATGGGGTTTGGATGTGTGGGCAGGAGGACAAGTTGTGTCCTGTAGCTCCCTGCAGTTTTCCAGGTGAAAATATAGCCCTAACCCTTGGTTTCAGCCTGACTATTTCCATGCTCCTCTCAAGAGGGAGGTTGGAATTTATTCTCATACACACTCAGGACTGCCTGAGAGTGGATGCTGCAGGTGCTAAGCAGCCCCTGTTACTTCACTATTACATTCTTGGCAGCTCAGCTGCTTAAATATAACTCAAACAAACCCAAATTCAAGTGAGGAAGTGTCCCTGGATTACCCAGTCCTGCCTGTGTGGTGGAAAATGCAGATGTGCTGATGAAGATGCTGCTGATGAGACCTGTTACTCTGAAAGCCACACAGACTGGTTGTTTCTATCAGTGTGATGCAATTCACTCTTCACAGGTCACCTCTGTGCACAGCTACCTGTCAATGCCCAGAGGCTCAAGAGGGAGCCAGGTAGTGTGAAAAGCCAAAACAAGCCTGCACTAATCAAGGGGTTACTGGTTCAAGGTGAGATGTGAGCCCTAGGGAGGTGGGACTGGCTCGATGATGGATCCTCATCTGCATTGTGTCAAACCTATGACTGGACAGGCATTACCACAGCACTCCAAACAAGTGTGCCATACTTCTGCAACACCTTTCACATAAGGAGCTCAGAACTCCCTGCCATTAGCTTTATACCACTGCAAAAGGATGAGAAAGTAGCAGAGTTGTTCCAGGTTTAACATAAGAAAGAGACAGAGGAGGTTATGCTAATTTTGAGTCTGTACAGCAAGTGAATGAATGGCTGTGGTAGCCCTGAGGCCCCAGATTTCATCAGCACACAGTTCCCATGTCACCCTGCAAGGAATCCCTGGACATGGGCAAGAGCTGGTTTGCACAGCTCAGAGGAGAGGGAGCTGAAGGGAGCCATCATAGTCTTTAGATGGAGAAAAGGTATCTGCAGAGATGGATGTAGTAAATTATTCCTCCTATCCACTGGGACACCAAGCAATGGATGAGATTATCCTACAGCAGGAGAGACCTGGGCACAGCTGGAATGAAGACCAGCCAAGTACTAAGGGAACATGCCTGAGAAGTTTAAAAATAGGTTATACAAAGATCACTTGGAAGGTGTAGGAGAAAATGAGATGATCTCTCTTGGCCCCAGTTTCTAATGACAAAGACTGAGCATAGGAAAAAAAACTTTGATAGAAAAATACCTAACTACATCAAGCCTGAACTTGAGTTAAGGTTCCTTTTGTGAAATAGGAGTGGAAAGCCAAGCATTTGCTTTCTTCTTCCCCAGACACAGGGCAGGGTAGCCCTGCCTACAGATACCCCACATCTCCACCTTCCACTTCTGGGACACATTCATCGACAGGACATTACGGGACAAGTGGTGTTCAGCTGGGAGTGGGTTAGGGGCATCCATCTCGCCACTGTGCCTGTCATCCAACACATCTGGCTGCAAGGCATTCAGGGAGACATTTTATCCACTGAAAAGTGCTGTGTCAAACCCAAGGTGTTTGGAGAAGGATGTCAGCACAGATTAACCACTCCTGACTAAACTCTTCTGCAAGCAGCTTGAGGCCCCTTCTTGCATGCGTGACTGCCCATCCGACTGCTGCAGATTCTGAGCCATCCCTCTGTCTCCTGACTTGCTCCAAAAAATTCCAAGAGCTCTGATTTTATTCTTCTGCTAGAAGGAAGCTCCAACCCAGAAACTTGGCACTCTGAATAACATGGACCCCAAGGAGACATGGTCTCCTTGCCTCCTGGAGGGCTTGTGTGGTGCTCCATGCCCCACCACTATGAATCAGAGAGTCAAATCAAACTGTTTAGGTTGGAAAAGACCTCTAAAATCATGGAGTTCAACCATTAACCCAGCAGCCTCCTGTTCACTGCTAAATCATGTCACTAAAGCCAGGTACGCCTACACTGACTGATAATTCATTTAGCAGGAAAGATGGAAATGAACTGATTAAAATGGAAATAAACCCCTGAAGCCTTCCCACAGCTCCTCTGTGAATTCAAAGGGGCAGGAGTCAGATCCCACTGCCTGGCAGAGACCTCTAGAAATGACCCTGCAAAGCACCAGGAAGGAAGTCTGGGCAGGGATGCTCCAGGAGCTCTCTCTGCATGATGACAGCTCCCTTGTGCGTGCTGAAGCTGTGGTGCCCTTTACCCTCATCTAGAGAGGCTCAAAAGCACAAGTGTCCCATGACCTGTGACAGGGACACGACAGTACAGTCTGCTGACCTTTTCATTTCAGCATTTTATCCCACCAGCACAGTGACTGAGCCAAGGACAGAAAGCAAAGACAAAGATTCAGGATTATTATAATCCTGGCTCTACCAGCTGGCACTGGGCAGGACACCAAGTACTGTACTTCAGCATGACTTGATTTGGGGTAAGACCAGGCTCAAGAACAGGCAGAGCTTTAACACATCAGGACCCACAGAGTGGATGAGATCAGTTGCACCCACTCTGGCCAAAAACCTGTCTGGCTCAAGCAGGAACAGGTCCATCGGCTTCACATCCGATGTGCAGTGGAAATAGTTCAGTTTTTCTCATTAAGTATTTCTAGTTTGGACAAGGAAAAAGACTCATCTGAGTACACTATCCCTTGCAACCATGACGTTGGTCCCAGTGCCAGTCATCAAACACTGACATGCTTTGGTCATGTTCTATATCACAGCTACTGCTCCCCCAGACCAAGACACACTGTGGTTTCACCTCCAGCCCAAGACACACACCAGTTTTATGGTTTGCCCCCCAAAAAGAAAGCACTTCTCACATAAGCCGTGGGATGTCACTGACAGGCACAGTCCCATCGTGTGTCTCGTTCTCCCCATCCTCCTCCTCCTCCTCGCTGCTTTCCGACTCCTCGCTGGAGGAGGAGTAGTCCGTCACCTTCTTCAGGGGGCGATTGGTTTCTTCGATGCGCAGCTCCCTCAACTCTTTGGCTAAGGCCGTCAGATCCTAAAGGGGATGGGGGCAAGAAA
Source organism: Acanthisitta chloris (assembly GCF_000695815.1). Lineage (NCBI taxonomy): Eukaryota > Metazoa > Chordata > Aves > Passeriformes > Acanthisittidae > Acanthisitta > Acanthisitta chloris. The sequence continues at coordinate 38,636 of NW_008684249.1, forward strand.
ACAAGGAAGCGATGGCTATTACCTTCAGAGCAAGGAGAATGTCACATACATCTCTCCAAAAGCCAATGCTAACAGCACGAGCAACAAGAAATAGCTTTACAGAGTCGTTACAAACATGAGACGAACGTAAGACAATGTTTGTAGCATGTAGCATTTATTAAACAAAACAAAACTGATTTACGCTCACTGAAAAATCAATAGCCAACCTCTTCTTTTTTCTCTTTGGAACGTGTATGTGCATATATATACACACACTTATATGTATATACACGACAAAATCATATTTGTTGGAAAAGGTGAAGTTCAGTCACCATCATAGTAAACTGGAAAACAACATCACTTCAAAGATTGGCTCGGAGAATTTCTCCTGCAGGGTTTTCTCTTCTTTCAAACTTCTCAAAGAGACCCCCAGAATTGTATTTATTCTGTAATAAATGCATTTGGGAAGGAAGCAATGACAGCATCTCCCATGGAGTGGTGCAATCCCCACGTCAAGAGCTGCTTCCATGGTGAGTCTCTGCTGTCGGGCGGCTGCCGAGAGGCGGTGAGGAGCACGAGGAGAAGCGCCCAGCTCAGCCAGACTTTGGAGTCACAGCTCTGAGTCAGCCACACGATCAAAAAATAATAATAATAATAAAAAAAAAAATCCCTCAGCAGGACCCATTAAGCACTTTATGTGAAATGTGGCAGCCTACAAGCTAAGGGAAAAAGAAAATGAAAAAGAAAGCCTCAAAACAAGAAAAAAGGTAGGAGCAGTCCCAAAGCCTAGTCATAATTTTTCAGTTTACCATGACTTTGATGAGGTCTCAGACCCGACAGTCATATAAAATAGACACTGCTATTTCAAAACAAGGAACATGGCAGGCACCGTGTAGAAAAGAGACTTTTTGTTATCTTACATGCTTTTATAGCAATGCAGGGGGAAGCAGTAGGGCAGAAAAGCATGAGAGCTCGAATTAGAATGGGTTAGAGAACTCTGTTGCACAAGACATGCACATGACGAACAAAGCATCGCAATTGTCAGTCTTACCATTTCTCCCTATATTAGTGACCGAGGTAGGCATCAGTGCATTCGGTCAGAGATAAAGGATTAGGGAGAAAGAAACTCATTGAAAAAGACTAAATTCCACAATTGTCTTACGGCCATACTCTCATTTACTGCATTTCCAGTTTACCGTTCCAGCAGGGCGACTAGGGCAATATTAATTACGGTTGCAAAGAGAGCTCTTAAAACCTATCCTGTCGACACGTGAAGAAAATGATGGAAAAACCTCTATGGCTGAGATGAAAACCCAGTTCATTTTTTCAATTGTGAAGTAGGAATATTTTGCAAGCAATGTATACTTTGGTTTCTGATGACCCACACCTCCCGGCAGGCTCCCACCGATGGACAGTGCACATTCTGCTCCCAGGTCTGCCCTGCCCAACCTCTGATGGAGAGCACAGACTCCCATGGATGTCAGAGAGCTTTGCATCAGAACCATAAGTATTAGCATACCAAAAAGAGCTAGTGTTTTGGGTTTTTTTTTATGGTCAATTCCTGCTTCACAGCATGTACCTGTGATGGGTTTTATATGGGTTGTTCAGCCTGGAGAATAGAAGGCTCCAGGGAGACCTTAGAGCACCTGCCAGTATCTGAAGGAGGCACAAGAGCTGGAGAGGGGCTTTTGACAAGGGCATGGAGTGACAGGACAAGAGGCAATGACTTCAAACTGGGCAAGTTTAGATTAGGTATTAGGAAGACAGTTGTCCAGAGAAGCTGTGGATGTCCCAACCCTTGAGGTGTTCAAGGCCAGACTGAATGGGGTTGGAGCAACCTGGTCTAGTGGCAGGTGTCCCCTGCCCGTGGCAGGGGTAGCGGAATGAGCTGAGCTTTAAGGTGCCTTCTAACCCAAACTATTCTGTGATTCTATATCCCTCTCCAAATTCTCTCTGCACCTTTAAAGAAAGGGTTTTTTTAGTGAATAAAGAGAGAATGTGGTATTTCAAGAATTTATTTTCCATGCCAACATGTTTGGGATTAAAATATAGTCAAATCTGCAGTCACGACAACTAATTATTTTAATTAGCACTGCAGCAGTCTCTGTGATACGATTGTTTCTTTTCCTAAATAAGAATGAGTGACAATTTCAGCAGCTTAACAATGCTTTCCATTTAGAGTATCAAACATGCTCTTTATTGAGCACTTGCCTTTGAGTTGGATTAGAGCCTTTCACATTAAAAAGGACTTTAGGACTGTGTAAGAGCCTCTCAAACCTGCAGCTGAACTTCTGAAGTGCAGGACTGGGTCTGAACCCTTCCCTGTCACAGCAGTGGACTGTGAAAATTACTTCTGTTTTGCATCTTCCATTTCTAACAACCTATCAGCCTTCTCTGGTCATCACTAGAAGACAGTAAAATATTTTAAAAATCAGCTGAATTAGTTTTTAATAACCAATTTGGAAGTTATAACAGCAATAATACTCCCAGACAATATCATCAGATAACTCCTATTCCCTAGTTAAAGCTTTGCCTCGGGATGGTTAGTTCTTTGATGCTATCATTTTCTGTAAGTAATGAGCACTTTGTAGTATTAAACTGCTTCACAGAGTTGCTCTTGGACCAAAAACAATCTGACAACTAGAATGAAAGTGCTCTGTAGCTCCACACGTGTTTGGAGTGTTATTACTGAGGGTGACATAATACGTAAGTTAGTAGTGTCAGTGCTCTTTAATTACTTTTAATTACAAAGCCTCCTTTAGATTTAATATTTGCTGGAATCAAGTCAGATTGGTTTCTGAAATCACATTGCTCATTGAACTTGAATTTAGCACACATCCTGCCTCTATTTAGACACTGATTTATGTGCTTTTTTCTTAACAAAGCACCTCATTAAACAAAATGTATTGCTCGTATTTTATCCAAGAGAACAAGTTAACTAACCAGCACATCTTCCCTCTTTCGTATCTTCTATTTTTAGAGGAACGAAGCTGCAGGAGAGGCTGCTGATACTGGTGCTTTCCATCACAGCTCCACAGTTACCAGTATCAGCAGCATGTGACAGTGATGTATGTGTGAAGCAAGTTAAACACTAAATCAGGGATGGTCTTTTCCCACGAATGTTTAAACATTCACCATTGCCAGATGCAGATACATTTAAAGTATTATCACATGTGAAAAAGGTTCAATTCCCGTCTTTTTAAGAGGATGGAAGAGGACCAGCATTGCCCATCAACATCTAAGACGGCTCTGCTGACTCTGGCTTTGCCGGAATGCTGGTCCATGAAAACTAATAACCCACTGTAGAAGTTGGACATTAGGAAGAATTTCTTCACAGAAGAAGGTGATTAAGCACTGAAATGAACTGGCCAGGGAGGTGGTGGAGTCACCAGGAGAGACGACATGGCACTTAGTGCCATAGTCTAGTTGACATGGTGGTGTTAGGTCATAGGTTGGACTTGATGATCTAAGAGGTCTTGTCTTTTCCAAATGATTCTGTGCTCTGTTCTCCTTTATTTTCTAAGCGCCTTCATTCCAATTAGGCTTAAAGCACATTTCAAACAAACACTTGATGACCCTACTGAAATCAGCAGGTGGCTGGGGGCTGTAGCTGAGAGCAGAATGTGGTGAGGGGGTGCAGACTGCCCAGACCACCTCCATCGGCACAAGAAACCTCCGCACTCACTCCTCTTTCAAACACACCTGTTCTCCTTTATTTTCTAAGCGCCTTCATTCCAATTAGGCTTAAAGCACATTTCAAACAAACACTTGATGACCCTACTGAAATCAGCAGGTGGCTGGGGGCTGTAGCTGAGAGCAGAATGTGGTGAGGGGGTGCAGACTGCCCAGACCACCTCCATCGGCACAAGAAACCTCCGCACTCACTCCTCTTTCAAACACACCGAACACCGGCAGCACCGCGTGCTCCACACATGAACGCTGAGGTGCCTCTCGCTGTGGCCTCCATGCAAGTGGTGTGGCCAGCAGGTTTTGGTTAGAGCACACGGGCAGTGCCACTCCCCTCCCCGCAGGCAGCTCCCTGTGCCGCAACGCGACCTGTGTGCTCTCCCGTCCGACCCGAGACTGCATCGCCACCTTTATCAACGTCAGCACCAAGAAAACCCGGCTCGGTATTAAGCACTAACTAGTCAACCTTGCATAGGCATGACCCACTGAGAAAAGATATCACTAACCTCATCTATAGCTTTCTTATAGCTCTGTGGGTAAAGGAAGAATAATCAGCATCAGAGGAAACAGATCGGGACGGGAAAAAGCCAGAGGAAGGGCAAGCAGGTTAGAAATAAAATTAGAATTGTTAGCTCAACGCTGTGGAGTGTAGAGAGAAAAAAAACATCATCAACAAAACATTAATACATATTAAAACAGAGAAGCAGTGGAAATTCATTTTGTTATTAGGCCGACTCTGCAGTTTAAAGATACACATGTCAACAGCATTAAACCAGGAGGAAACACTTCGGATGAGATTTTGCTCAGAATAATAGAACAGGAGTGTACAGAGACCACTATCAGGTGGGGTTAAGCTGTGAAGGCTGTCGGGGCTGGTCTCCAGCCTCCCCGAGCAGAGCATCCCTCCGCCGGCTGCGCGGGGACATGCAGCACGGAACACAACAATGTGCCATCGGCAACCGCCGCGCCCAAGCTAGCAAAGCCCTTAAGCATCTGCTTCACGTGAAAACACAGGCTTAAGTGCTTTCCCCTAGACTTGGGCTCCTGGTAAAACTTCATGCACTCTCTTAAGCATTCAAATCTCCCAGGGGCTCTCGCCGTACTGCTGCTTTCCAGTCTCTCAGCTGGAGAAGCAACAGTACTAGGCTCTGTTTTGGGGTCCCCGCGGCTGTGCTACCGCTCCGAAGGGAAACGTGGCCAAGCTGGCTGGCAGCATTCCCATGGGACAGAATGGAAGACTCACAGCAGGTCGGCTTGGTCGCGTCACGTCCCTGTTGTCCTCCTGCTTGACCTTGGCAGGCTCATGGGAGAGGACAGGGGACCCTTCAGGCTTGGCATTCCCTGGGTGAAAGGCAAGTGGAGAGAGGGGGAATTAAAATGTTGTCAAAAGCCATCGCTGTGTCCTGTCACCTGGGACAGGTGGGCACAGGGGCTTCATCATCATCTTGCTTCTGTTGTCTTAATAAACCCTCCTGCTCCTTCCTGCTTGACTGTCACTGTGACTCTCCATCAACAGAGCAACAGAAGCCATAATCCAGCCCAGCCTCCACCGACAGCCCTCTCGCAGCATTACTGCCCTTTTTTCGACTAAAGAAACAAATTTACTTTGCAGAAGAGCAGGGCATGTGATAAATTAAAAGCACTGCAGTATCTGACATTGCTAGGACCTTATTTGTCACAGGGCTCCTCATTAGCAAAAACAAAACCAAACCCAAAATGACAATTGGTGACAAACTCCTTTTATTGACTACCTAGAGGAGTGATGTTTTCAACAACAGACACATCACCTTACAGCCAAGTCATAAAAAATTCAAAGCATGGAGGCAGCATTTGTTTTAATGTGCCTCAGTCCTGGGGACGGGAACTGTGGGGCTGTGCCAGAATGCAGATGTGTGGGGTGTATGTGCTTTGACAACTCCACTGAGAATAAATGGGGGAATGGAATACCTTCAAGAGGGGCTCTAGGAAGAGAAGAAACAATTTGGCTAGGAATATAAACCTCATGTCAGCACAGCTGCCTGTTGAAAGCATTTTACAGAAAGCTTCTTATGGGCTAAGTCACTCCTCTGCTCCCATGTCGGGCTCTGCACAAAGATGAAGCTCCAAAACATTACTGTATGCCCACTAAAAGTGAAACACACTCCCAAAGAAACCTTTGCAGAGGAAGTGAGCCTGGGATGAGGAAGACAGGAAGCACACTGGTGTTTCTCTGTTTACCCTAAAGTACAACCCCATCTCCTTTTGCAGAGGCTCCTCAGCACTGTGATGCCAAGAGCAGGAGCAGCACATGGCCCCATGAGCATCTTACATCAGCCTCCAAGCAAAAGGGCGTGTTGGCACCTCTGCTTGCAAGGAGGCCAGCATGTCACATAAGTACATCAGAAATGATGGATCCTTTGATTTTTTAATTTTTTAAAAAACAAACATGAGATCACAGACCTCTTGCCCTTCCTGCTTACCAAACAAGCCTCAGAAAGTGTGCCTAGTGCTAAGGGATGTTTGCTAGCTCACCTCTGACTCTGTTGCGCTCACTGGAGCCAGCCTGGGAGCCAGGCTGGGATCCACCCTGGGAGCTGGGCTGGGAGCTGGGGGTGCTGGAGCTGGAAGAGCTGCCACTGCTGGTCCTCTGCAGTGGGCTCTCCACAATGGTCTCTGTCCTCCTCAGGTCTGGGTTGCTGCAGGAGGGCAAAACAAAGAGGCACCATTAGCTAGTGTCACACACACCTCCAGGGCTCCAGACCCTTCCCACACTGACAGGGACAGCTGCAAAGGTGAGGAGACACCTCAGCTGGAGAAGACAGGGCTGAGGTTTCCTCTTCTGAGGCTATTGAGTCTGCAAGCCCCACTGAAGGACTACACAGAATTAGGCACTGAACACCTTTAAGGAGGAGTACTACAACCACGAAAAAACCTTGCCTAGAGAAGCTTTTAAATCTCATTTCATCAAATTTGGCAACAATGAAAAGACTCTTTGCTCAGATCTCCCTTTCAGTCCATAGTTTTGCAATGCTGGAGTTAGCTAATTAACCATCAATATTCATCATAAAAGCAGGAATTTGCAAATTGCTGTTAGAGAAAGAAAGATTTCAGTGAAGGAAGGATGTCAAGTTTGCAACAAGGCTGCAGAATACTTGTAGTACTTATTCACACTCCCCAATTTTCATGGCTTCACTTTAAACTTGCATCAGATATCCACTTTTCTTCCTTGATTTTTCTCACCCTTGTGAGCATACATAAATCTAGAAGAAAAAGTGCCCATGGTACACAAAGAGTGACTAATCTCTCTCTGGGTATCGGATGCCTTTAGGAAATCAATTCTTATTTGGCATTGAAATGACATCAGAAGAGATGTTCATGCAGAGTTATGCAATTTGGTTTTATACAATGTTTCTGTAAGTGATCTTATTCAAAGTCTTGTTAAAAATGCATAGGAAATATCCTCCCATTTGTTACAACAGAGTGACAAATAAAAGAGAGGATATTTTTGGAGTATTTACATTTATGCATGGGGAGAGTCAAAAACCAATAGAAGAAGTGGTGAAAAAGGAAAACTGGAGAAATGTTACATTACTGTGAGGGAAATGAAGTATGAAATAACTTCACTGGATATTTAAGTTTAATGGACAAGATAGCATCCTAATAATTTCCAGTTTTCATCACACTGAATGCCTCCAGCTCATGCTGTATGGCTGTCGTGTCCTTAGCTAAATTAACTCATGAAGTGTATTTGAAAACTTTGGCAACTAATGTATTTACCTCTACTGACCAGGACTGGGACCATGAGGATGTAGAAACACTGGGCAACCTTCAGCTTGAACCCCAGACTCCCATTTTCCTTCTTACTCTCAATACCATCACTTACTAGGACCACGCAGTCTAATATCCCTTTGCATTTTAAACTGTCCTTCAAGCAGCAGCTAATTAAAAGAACAACATTTTCAAGAATTCAAAATGTTTCAGCCCTCAGCAAAGAAGAGCAACAAACCATGATAAGTTTTTTCTCTAATTAAAAAAAAAGAACAACAAAAATACTCTTCCTCCTACTGTTGCCCCTGTCAGCTACTCGAGGCTGCTGCTGTGAGTTTGCTGATGCACAGACAGAGCACTGAGCTGGAAAGGAAGGCATATGCTCAAACTGGGGACAGCACAGGCTATGAACATCCCAGCGTTCACTTTTTGACCTCACCCGGAGAGGACAAGGCAGGAAGAAGAAACCAAGGAGCTCCATCACGCAAGGCTAATTGGAACTCATATTTACCCTAAGATCTGCCCAGCTGAGGTCTCGCTCTGCAAAGCAGAGACAAGCTCTCGCATGACTAAGCCATGTTTTTTCCATCCAGCTCTGAGCAGAGCCTGTCAGCTTCCCTGCTCGTGGGACAGATGCCCAGGGATAGCTGAATTGTGGCAGGGATCGCACTGCGGTGGCAGCGCAGCTTCTTCCTCGGGGTGCTCCGAGGGTGCCCTGCACACCACTGTGCTGGACAGCTGCATCGAGCTAAGCTACAGGCCCTAGTCCCAGGAAGCTGAAAGGAATTTAATCCTTGATCTGCATCTAAAGATCTCCGCAAGCTGTATTAGTGTCTGTCCCCCAGCACATTCCTCGGCCATTATCTGTGAAAAGCTGCACTGATGCATAGGAAATGTATGGAATGCACCACTGAGACCTCCCCACTGGCTTATATAGATCCCCTTATATGTAAGAGGTGACACTAAGAGAACCAGAACCTAATTCCACTGAAGGGAGTGCCCAAATTCCCATTTGACCTCACAGCAGCAGATGCAGCATCCACCTCCAAACCCTGCAATGCCCAGAAATGTATTCTGCTAGGGAGCAAAACCTCCAGGGATCCCAGTGCTCACAGCCTTTAGTGTCAGTATAAAACACTAAGGGATGCAAAAGTTCATCCCAAGGACAAGAGAAGCCTTGCAAATGTTGTGGTGTTCCAGTCAGCAAAAGCAAGGCTAAACCCCAGCCCATGTTTGGGCTCCCCAGCCAAGAGGAATATGAGGAATGTGGCAGTGGCACACTGGGATCACTCCTGCCCATCCCCCTCGGTGTCCATACCTTGCCCGAATGGGCTGGGAGCCCAGCCGGGGCCCCAGGGCACTGCCATTGCCCGGGGAGTTCTTCCTTGCCAGGGCAGGGGATATGGAAGTGGTTCGTTGAGGCACCTGGAACAGAACACAGACATTTGCCATCACTCAGTCTGCCCCACCAGGTCAGGCTGCTTGCACACCTGAGATCACCTTTCAGCACTGCCTCAAGGCTTGGGTTATAATTGATTTCCCACTGAGTGAAAGGCAATATTTAGGGCAATTATAAAACACAAAGTGCTCAGCTTTTAGAAGCAACTGCCTGAGTGTGAGATAGCAGCGAGCTGCAAAGGTGCTGTCAGAGATGCTCCTGGCACAGGAACCCTCAGCAGCACACAGAGCAGCCTGGGTACCACCAAACAGGGCATTTGCTTCTTCAAGAATGTATGTGCACACACATGTATACAATTTAAATTTAACAAAACCCAGGAAAGCAATTTTAAAGGCAAAATTCCCCCTCAAGTGCATTTCAGCAGCCACGAAGAGCTGCTTTAGCAGCTCTAGTTCAGATATGACACACATCAGGGGACAAAAGGGTTGACCAGTGGACAAACAACAGGGTTGGTAGTGGGAAGGTCCAGGCAGATCCACCTAACGCTTGGATTAAACACTATGACCTTCATTGAGCTTCGGGTGCTGCAGCCAAAACCCCACCTGGCAGGACAGCTCACCATGGACACCCAAAGCCAGCTGCAGCCTACAGGGGCTACCACAGGTAACCCTGGAGCCCTGTGCCATCCCGTGGGAGCACAGGGATCGCTGCACGGCTGCAGGCGCAGTGCTCTCCTCCCCTGGCAGTGCAGGTGACATGGAGAGGCTCAACGATACTCACCGTGCAATACCTTGCACCAGGTAACAGAGAAGCCAAGGGCTTGGCAGGATTAGCAAAAAAAAGGATTAAATTTTGTTATTTTTTTGAGAATACACACAGAGTTGTATTTAGGCAAGATAAAAAGCCTGAGAGAGTGAGCAAGCTTTATATTCTGCAGTATTGCTAGCTACAGCTTGTCTCATTACCCAGCACTCTCCCCTCCGGGTAGGGTACTCTGCAGTCAGGACTTGGGGAGTTTTTTACCTTCCTCTGAAGCATCCAGCCATAAGCACTGGCAGAAACAAGACCCCAGACCCCAGAGACAGCTGGCCCTGCCTCATGGGCCTTTCATTCCTGTTTGCAAACACACCAAACCCACTTTGGGCAGTCAAATGTGAAGTCAGACCCCTCACGGGTTTTACTGCCAACACAACGGGCCTAAATGTGATCTGGTGGGGACTCCTTCCAGAGCTCATGTTCCCTCAGCCAAGGGGGAAAATACTCCGTAGTGCTGGAAAACAGCTTTTCTCCCAGGAGCAGTGCTGTAGTCTCACCTCGTAGGCCATCACTGCAGTTGAGATGCCCTTGACAAAGGACTCAAGGCAAAAGCCAACATTAAATTGCAAGGGTTTTTTCTTAATTAGGTTAAAACTAGGCAGCTGCCCTCCTGCACTATTGAGGATCCAAGCACACGAACAGTTCCAGAAGCTGTTGGCTTGCTCAGCACTGATGTCTCCTCTCACTTGGTGACAGCAGGAACAGGAACATTATTAACACCCGTGACACCACCATAGATCCCTTGCACAGGAGGCTTACCTGGTAGCTGAGATTCTGCTCTTAAAAAGACAAGTCACTTACTTTGTTAATACATAGAAAAATTGCCTCTCAATCAGGGACAAATATTGCCTCGCTGTCACTAATCAATCTGTAATCATTTCTTCTCTGCAAAAATCCTCCCAGGCTGAACACTGACTCACTGTAAGGAGAACTTTAATGGCCAAGTTATAATTCTTCCAAAACGAAGGTGTATAAACAACACGATCGAAATACTGGTCCAGAAGAATCCTAATTAAAGAGGTACTGCCAGACACTGCCAAAATGTCAATGAATGTATAAAGCTGCTGGAGCCCTTACAAGTCTTCCATCAAATATTGATTGCAACTGGAGGCACGGTACCGGACTAAAAAGGACCCGTCTTATTGAGTATGACAAATTTTATGTTCCTATAATTCTATTTAAGCAGAAGGTTGTTTTTTATCCGAGGGAAAGGAGAGATTAATTTGTTTTGGCCTCTGTCCGGGCTCGAGAACTTTCTTTGCTGGAGGGCAAGGCTATTTTGCAGCACTGTGTGCACACCCAGGAGCAGCTCCCAGCGCCAGGAAATGCAGCCCCTGGGCAGGTGAGTACCCACCACAGAGCCACAGGGATAGGCTCAGTCCTGCCCACTCTGCTTTGCAGGAGGGAATGAGCTCTGGGATTGCCTCTTGGACGTGCTGAAAGTGAGGAGCGATAGTGTTACCTTTGGTGGAATGTCTTCCTCCTGCCGTAACCAAGAACTTCGGTCAAACTTTTCAATGCGAGGGGGCAGAGGAGGGTTTTCTGAGGTGGGGTCCGAGTTCTGCCTTGGCATCTCAGTGCGGTGAGAGGTCACCGTCAGAGCCTCCTGAAACCCAGCCAGTCCCTTTGCAGGCTGTTCATGCAGTGACTGAGACCCAGACAAGGAGCTTCCTTGGGATTTCACAGTGACCAGATGTGGAATCTAAGCACCAAGTCAAAACAGAACTATCAGTCAAAATGGTGAAAAAAACTATAAAAGGAATAAAAAAAATTACTTAAAAATTTGATTTCTTTTTTTAGAAAAAATTGGATTAGCATTTTGGATGCACTGGAAAGCCCCCGTGGAGTGAGATCAGCACTGCCTTGGTTTCAGGAACTTCTGACTTACATCACTTCAAGGCAAGCTCTGTTAAAAATGACACCTGCACAGCTCAGCCTTTTAAAATCAGGCAATGTCATGCTCAGCCCTGCCTGCTCCAGGACGTGGCTGGTACTGACAGCCCCCGAGGGTGCCACCCCCGGCGCAGGGACACGCTGCTCCCTCCTGCCAGATCCCCAACCGTGCCCGCCCCAGCCTCTGCCTGCTGCTGGCTGCAATTCCAGCTCCTACAGCTGCCCCTCTACGGTTGTGCTAATGAGGTTTGGCATGGATTTTCCATGTTAAAAATGAAAAAAAAAAGAAAGAGAAGGAAACGATAATAAATAATAATTGATTAAAAAATCATCAGGAATTCTGAGGCATAGATGGCTTAAAAAGGTATCTTGAGGCATGAGTTTCTTGAGGTCTTGGTAGCCCTTACCCCATGGATCAGCCCTAGAAGTTGCAAGTGAAGGGATAGTGACATGTGTTCTGGGAAATCTGAGAAATCCATGAAGTTATAGTTTGTGAAATCAGAGCTTCTTCCCAGGACCCAGTGAACCTGCAGTTCTTTGATACAGCAGAGTTGTGGCTTTTGACTCTTGTACATACATGTCTCTGTACATGTTCATGTCTCACGGGCACATGTGTAGGCACACACACATTTACACAGAACTCTGGGCTTCAAGCAACCTTTTCATTAGTATTTTATGGCCAAACAAAAGTCTTTGTAGCTGTTGGCAATACAGGTCACCAGAAAGGTCACTGAAAAATATTTGGTCAATCAGCAAGATGCGTGACATGGAGTTTTTCCCACTTCCCAACACATACAGACCACGTTGGGCAAAGAGAAGTATGTTCGAGGGCTTTCCCACATGTCTGTGTTTAAAGCTGGCATTGTACTGCAGATGTGCATACCCCATGTGCATGGCACCTACTTAGCATGTTTTCCCATAGGAAGCCCAGCAGCAAAGGCTTTGTACTTCACTCTGAAATGCCTGCTGGAGTTTGTGGATCTGTGGGAGCAATTCCAGGGGCTGGACCAGAGCCAGCACTGACACTGCTATACCTTTCGGTGGCACAGTACTTACAGACCTTGTGGCTGGGGGAAACACTTAAAATATTCCTGTGTGACAGTCATGGTGATCTATGCCCTCTTCAGATGTGTTTGTGACTGATGTCAACTCAATGGAAAACCAAAACAAAACCTTGAATCAAAGCGGCAAAGAAAGCAAAACCTCTTCCCGATGATCCTCAGCATCAAAGCATCCCGGGTCCTTTGTACCAGGCGCTGTGGTTTTAGTCCTTTACACAAACCAGGCCCAAAGAGGATCAGAGCAACTGCTGCACAGGACCAGAGCAGCAGTTCCTCTCGGTCCTCCAGCTTGTTTCTAGCAGTAACCAGTACGTGATGCTTCAAAGGAAGGTATAAACCAGCGTGATGTTGCTAACACATGGAGGTGACGAGAGGAATATACTCATGAATGTAGATGCTGCTCTTACTCATGAATATGCCTAAGGCTGAGTAGCCAGGGAGCGAGACACTATTTCCCTTCAATCCGCTCTGTTCCTTGTTACCTTACCAGCACCCCCAGCATCCTGGCTCCGGCAGGGGAGTGTGTGGGGGAGCACCATTACCTGCGGGTCCACGGGTCGGAGCAGGGGTGGGGTCCGGGCCGGCTGCACTCCGCTGATGCTGAAGGACTCCGAGCGAGGAGGCAGGTTGGGGTCAGAAATCCTGTTGGCCACCTTATGGGGCATGGCCGGGGAGCTCTGCCGATTGAGCCGGGAGCGCTCCTCCACCTGTGGGCACATGGGGACCCCATAGAAAGCCATTTCCAATATAAAAACAAGGTATGCACATATGTATACAAGCTCTTTTCTGTTTAGGTATATCATATATATCTTGTTTGATCAAAGTGGTGATCAGTCAAAGGCTGGACTCAAAGATCTTGGAGGTCTTTTAAAGCCTAAATGATTCTGTGATCATGGAATCCAAGTTATCCAGGAGACTGTGCAATGAATCATAGAATCATCAAGGCTGGAGGAGAACTCTAAGATCATCAAGTCCAAACATTAACCTGTCACTCTGTTGCAACCCCTAAACCATATCCTCCAGTGCCAGATCCAGACACCTCTTAAAACACTTCCAGGGATGGTGACTCCACCACTTCCCTGGGCAACCTATTCTAGTGCCTGAACACCCTAACAGGGAAAATTTTTTTCCCCATCTCAGCTTAGGACCATTCCCTCTAGTCCTCAATGCATTTTAAAGGCACCAGAAGGACTATCTGCATTTTTTGCTCTTAATTAATTTCTGCATATAAAATGGAAAAAGAAAGAAACTAAAAGGAAAAAATAAAGAAAAGACCACATGCCTCAGAGAGGTGTTTCTAGAAGATGACTCCTGAGACGCTCTTGCTTCTTCTCAGGTGTATCTTTAAGCAAGGGGACTCTTTTCCTTCACTATTATAAACACTACGATGAGTGGCTTTCTTTGATCTGAGTAAAATAAACATGGCAGCCAGAAAATGCCTGGCTTTGATCTGGATTTAGTGAGTCTGGCACCTTCTCATGTATGGGAGGGGAAAACCTCTATTACTGAGAGAGAAGCCAACCCAAAGCCCACTGCTTTCAGTTACCCTTGATGGGAACACGGCGGTTTCAGCTAACCCAGCTCGATGTGCAGTCCTGCAGTTAGACTGTGCATTGATATTCATGCAGCATATGCTATGCAGAATTTTTTGATACCTCGAGATGTGACGTATATTTTCATTTACGTATCATTAACGTGTTAAACATCCTTAGCATGTCTCAATTCCACCATGGATGATGCCACGTTAAAAGGCAATCTTCACAACAGTTTTGCCTGGAAAGCACCACAGCTCTTTAAGTCAATAAATACTCATGAAACAAAAGAGCCATTACATGAATAAAAATGAATTTTTTTTCAGACACTGAGCAGGAGACAGGGTAAAATTTAGCTAAGAAATTTGTATTATGGACTCTTTTCAGTTCATGAGGGAACACCTGGGCTAATTTTTGTCTTAAAAGGTCATTACAACTTCCCCAGGCACTGCCCACTAGCAAGCAGAGGCTGTGCAGATCTTGGTTCAGAATGCCCATGGAAGTGGACACAAGGATGGGAAGGAGAGCAGAGTGGGAAGGAGAACTCTCTCTGAACAAGGGAGCAGCAGCAGGAGCTTTGGGTCACAGGCTGGTTCAGTACACCTCCTTATCAGCCAAGCCCTGGCACGAATGATGGGAGAGACGGTGCCGCCGCCGAGTCCTCCGGCTGTTTCCAGGCACTCTCCGGCACACTGCCAAGCCATAATGTGCAGCTAATTATGGATGATGTCAAAGCTTGTGTGGAGGATAAAGCAGGAAAGTGATAAAATGGGGATGTCTGGGTACTGGGAAAGAGAAAGGTGCTTGGTTTCCCACTGCCAACACCTCCTTGTTTGTACTTTGTGGCACCAGCACAGCAGGGGATGCTCTTGGGACTTTCCAGCTATACTTCGTGGAGTCCTGCTGGTTCCACCTTTAGACAGAGAGAGGAAAAAAGCAGCAAAACCCTGCAGGAATTCATCATTGCTCCAGTTCAGGTCATCTCTAATTGAACTCAAGTTTCCCCAAAACAGGAAATATCCTTAACAGTGTCTGTGCAGTCCCAGTGGAAGGCTGCTAATGTTTTAATACATCACTTCAAAGTGAGAGGAGGATAAAAGCCACAGGGACTGAAGGAGGAGCTGATGCGGGCACTGGCTGCTGCAGAGAACAGAACAGCTCATGACACATAGCCAAGCCTTAAGTCCCCAGGAAGCTCTGAGCTGCAGGAAAGCACCACAGGGGACAGCCATCCTCTGGGAATGTCTGATTAAACCTGTCCCCTTCTTTATCCATGGTCATGTGTGGCATATACCTGTCCTTCAGCTGACCAAGCTTCACCTGGCTACCTGCAACACCTTGTTTAGCAAATACTGGTTCATAACATAAGAGCCAATAATGAAGGGAGCTGCTAATTACTGAACTCAGAGTGTTAATGCCATGTCCCTGTCCATATCACCAGAGGGCCCCAAACATGATCTCCAAGAAGGCCCCATTAGTCCTTGATTGTAAGAAGAGAAATGTGTGGGCAAGGTCTGGTACACCACCCAAGCCACAACCCAAGTAACTTCCAGTAGATAACCCTTCACTCACAAGAGGATAAGTAGAAGGGGCAGCAGATGGGGATGTGCATCCATGTGTGTTGGCAGGACTCTCTGATCAGACTGTTTTGTTTAGAATAAAGAGAAATCCTTGACTGTGCTTCAGGGAAGCTATGAGAGATGCAGCACAGCCTTGTTCCTTACCTAGAGCTTTGTCATCACCATAAATCCCTTAACAAGGGGACACAACCACAAGGTGAGTGGCCACAGTGGTCTTGGAGTCACCATGTGAAGACAAGTGAGGTGGGAAAATAAAGGTAGGAGAGGTGTGAAAAGCAAAGAGGGACATGGCAGGAGGAGAGCTCAGCTGTGGTGATCAAGTACCCAAGAGGGAAGACTTGAGACCAAAAAGCATGAAAACAAGGACAGTGTGGGATATCATGCAAAATCCTCAGGAAATATCCAAATAAGCTCTGCAGAGCCTCCAGAAATTGTAGGCTAAGCACCAGACGTGTCATTTCATTGTTCCCACAGGAAAACAAAGTCTTGGTATTTCTGTTAAATTAGCATGCATGGGTTGGGTATGGAAATTGCTAAACTATAGCAAGAACCATGGTAGGCTGATTAAGTATCAGCACAAGCCTATCTTTATGGCCAGCAAGGGTGGGTCTTCAGAATATGCAGCAAAATACCTGAATTCTGCTAAAAGAGGGACTATGCAGTAGATAAAACAGGAGATGGAGGCAAGAGGAGTGATTTTGGGAAGTTCCCAAGGATGCTGTGCCCAGACAGTACATCAAACTACTGCTCCCAAAAGCAGAAAGGTGCCACAGCCTTTGAACATTTAATTAGAAACCATACAGAGTGACATAGGTGAGGAATAAGTGGTTTGGAGAGCTAATTGGTGGAAGCTGGAGATGTTCCCCAACAACAGGAAACCTCATCTTCCCTATGATTTCAGCAAAGGGTATGAGGCCACGTTCTGCTGCTCTTATTCACATTGTGCAGTTCCCAATGCCCTGCTTCCAGGGATGGCATCAAAAAGAAACCTCCCCCATGGAATAGAAGAAATGGGCCTTTGTGTTTGAAAGGGAAGGCTGAATCCAGCACTTTTCTCCTTCACCCCAGATAAAGAATAAGGTTGCTTTTTATGTATCTTTGCTAAAGTTTTGAAGACAGTGCCAGAAGTACTTTAGCATATAGAGGATATATTTTAAATGAGGTAATGAAAGCCAGAGCTGACTCCCTTTTCCCTGCCCACTATCTACTCTCAGCACTGCAGATGGACAAGAAAGACCCAGTTCTGCACAAAACCACACAGGCACCTCCCAGGTGAAACCTCTCCTGTCAGGGGCAGCTCAGCACATCTGGAACATCTCTTACCAAACCTCTTCTTCCACAGGAATGATGCTACAACTCCATGAAAACAAAATACAACTCTGGCCCACCAACACCAAAAGAGACTGAAGACTAAATTGGAAGGGAATGAAGGAGAAACCCAAGGGAGCATAAAGAGGTGAAAAGAATTTCTGACACCCACATCTATCTCTGAGATGGTTTAGTAAGGCCAAGAACTGCTTGCATCACTGGCCTTTGCTTAGCAATGGACAGCTGGCTGAATTCCTTGTGCATTCCATGCTTGCACGTATTGTGCATACAGCTGAGTGCTGTCAAGAGGAAAGACCAGGAGACAGCTACATGTTGGATGCACATCACATCTCTGCCAGCACTGCAGGATGCCAGACATCTGGCAGCAGAGCCGTGATCCTGCTTAGTATGAAGAATGGGGAAGCTATTAAAAGATCTTTCTGCCCAGGAGTAGGGTTACAAAACTAAATCAACTAAACACACAGAACTTCAGAAAAATTAATAGCAAGAGCAGGTACCAGTCTTACTGGAGCCATCACAAAGAGCTTAAGGAGAGAGAGTTTGCACATGATCCTGAATCTGCAGTGCAGACAATGCATGTCTTCATCTTTTCAAGACTATTCAGCCAGGCAATAATTAATATTCAAGATCTCACAACTGTTAAACAATTCCCCCTTTTTGCTGGTGAGAAACAGAAAATAGGCAATGTGGCTTGCCTTCCTGACAATCATGAGAGAGCAACCCCAAGAGATACAGCCCTGAGCCTGGAAGGAAAAGCTGTCTGGTCCCTTTTTGACTATGGGGAACTGAATTAGTGCTCAGCAAGGATCCCTGTGATAACCACCCTCTGCATTTGGCCCTGCAGACTTGTGGACATGCCAGGAAGGAGCATCAGGAGCTCCTGGCATGTCCACAAGTCTCCAGCTATGGCTGTACCACACCAGGAGGGATCCATCCTCCTCCCTCCCCTCCCCGCTGCACTGAACTGGGAGTGTTTACAGCAGAGCTGATGGCATCTGCTGGAGCCTGACCCACCAGAAATCAATCTGCTGCATGAATTTCAGACCCAACCCCATGCCCAGCCCTGTGGATGCAAACGAGCACCACCACATGCCTCGCTCTCGCCTACCTCCTTGGCCCACGCTGGCTTCTCACTGGCATTTATCCCTTCTTTGTAATGGTAGAGGGGTTTCTTCTCTGCCGGCCGCTGGTCCTGCCGCTGCTGCTGCTGCTGCTGCTGCAGGGACACCAGGTAGTCCCTCTCCTGCTGGAGCTGCCTCTGCAGCCTCTCCGCTTGCCGCTGCTCCTCCA
Organism: Acanthisitta chloris; assembly: GCF_000695815.1. Classification (NCBI taxonomy): domain Eukaryota; kingdom Metazoa; phylum Chordata; class Aves; order Passeriformes; family Acanthisittidae; genus Acanthisitta; species Acanthisitta chloris. The sequence continues at coordinate 56,949 of NW_008684249.1, forward strand.
GCTGCTTGCGCTTATACTCCTACCCAGAAGAAAACACGGTGACAAGGTGCCCGGCCAGCCTGCCAATGCAGGGCTGCAACCTGCAGATTTATCTGTTTGGGTGCAAAGTGGGGCCCGCGTATCTGAAAGGCTGTTTTCTAGCAAAGCTCATTGATTTGAAAGACTTTGGGGACAGAGCTGTAAAGCATCCCCCAAGGAGAGACAGCTGGGAGGACAGAGCCAACAAATTCAGAGTAGTGACTCTGGCATTGATGCTTTGCAGCTGGTGAACTGCCCTGTCTGCTGGGAATGTGGGGTGCTAGTGCTGTCTTGTCAGAGAAAACCTATGAGACTCACCGAGGGCTGAGGAGTTTTCACTGACTTTGTCCAGATTTTTCTGGATGGGAAGCACCAAGGATCGATTTGATGAAGTGCCAATCATCACCTGGTCAAGACCAGGCTGGATGAGGATTTGAGTAACCTAGTCTAGTGAAAGGTTCTCTGCCTCTGGCAGGGGTTTTGGAACTAGATGGCATTTAAGGTCCCTCCCAACCCAAACCATTTTGTGCTGCTATGGTCAGACAAAACCCAACTGAATCCAGCTCCTCTGTAGGACCAATTAATTGATCCTGGGAAGGGCCATACAGCAGAGCCAATTGTATAGTCTTTCTGAATCCCTATGGCTCTATGAGGTTTAAGGAATAAACAATTTTTAAAGGGCCTTTTTAGAAGACAAGGGCTCGTGTGAGGGTTATTCTTGTCCCTAAATACAATTAATAGCAAGAGCAAAAAAGAATAATCCCTGTGGATTAAAAGAAAATGCAGCGAGAGTAACAGCTACCAGCATTAAAAAGGGTAACTCAAAACCAAATTAAAGAGGTCATCTAGAAGGCAAACAGCACACAAGGGAACATACAGTGTTCCTGCGAGGAAATGAAAGAAAAGCCTTCACTCAGAACATGAAGACCAGCATGGCAGGGAGGGTTGGATGGGTGCAGGCACACGACAGCTCAAACACATCCCAACATGCTGCAAACAGCCTTCAAAACTACAGAGCAGCAGCCAGTGCTGCTCCTGTCACAGAGGCACAAGCATGCCGACCCCGCGGAAGGGATGCAACGAGAGCCATGAGGGAATCCAGCCTGAAGCAGCGGCAAGGGAACTGAGGCATGCTGGCAGCAGAACCAGAGGCTCCAGGTAAGGTGGTGACAGTGGTGTCCCCCATGTCTCAGCATGGCAGGAGGCACCCAGGGGGCACATGCGGACGCGACACGAAAGCAGCAAGCGTGGCCAGGGCCTCCCATTTACCAGAAGTAGCGCTTGCTCCTGCAACAACTGCTGCTGCAGGATCTCTAACTGTCTCTGCTCCTCCTCTAACTGTCGCCTGATGTACTCCTGGAGGCATGGGCAGCAAGGACCAAAGGAAAAAGAGAAAGAAGGTAAAAGAGACAGCATTTCCCAGGAGGAAGGAGAATGAGGTGGGCACCCACATCCGCCCCGTGTGAGCGCCAGGCACCCTCCATCCCTACCCGAAGAACCCAGGGTGTCTACCAGTCTACGAGGTGGGGTAAAGACTGGAAATCACTGGGAGACAGCAAACGTTAACAAGGAACACCATAAATGCTGACCCCAGGAAAAAGCGTGTGGGAAAACCCTGCATCAAGTGTCTCCACACCTGCGGGCCAGCAAGTGGATCCACACAGAAATAAACAGCGGTGAAAGCGACACACGCAGTGTTAACAATTAAGCAATTTGCTCTCAAGTAGTAAAAAATGAGTGTTTACAATCAAATCTTTGGTAAGAGGAGGAGGAATCTGAACTGAAGGCGATCACCCTGCTCCCACCAGGTTACCTGCTCGTGCTCTGCGCGTCGCCGCTCCTCCTCCCGCCGCATCTGCTCCTCGTAGTGCCGCCGCTGCTCCCGCTCCTGCTGCTTCCGCAGCTCCTTCTCCCGCCTCTGTTGCTGTGGGGACAGCAGGCACAGGTCAGCACCTTTATTCCTCTCCCTGGGAGCTCAAAGCACTTATTCTCATGATTTTTGGAGTGCCACCTCACCCAGTAATTCACAATGCTCCTGCCCACCTGAGGAGATGCCTTGCCAGAAGCCGGACGTAGAGGGGCTTCTTGATCCAGCCCCATCCCTATGGACTTTGGTACCTGGCACTGTGGAGAACCCAACCAGCACTGGACCATGCACACAACCCCACTTCTTCTGCCACCTGCAGATGAAGCCATGGGGGCACCACACAGTCCCCATGTACCAGTGTGGCCAACCAGTGGGTTAATCAGGCCTCAGACACCGGGAGCAGCTTGAGAGCATCACTTATGGATCACACAGCCCCCAGACCACCTGTGAGGATGAGGGAGGGAGCCACGGGAGCTGCTGCCTCCCAAGAAGGCAACACATCTCTCTTAACATTTGCTGAGACCAGAAGCTAACACAGAAGACCCAAAATCTGATGGTTTTCCTTCTTGAAGCACAAAATGAGCAGGGGCTGGGGGCTTCCCTTGCTGTCCTCAAGCCACCCCTGTCCACTCCCTCCTGGGTCACATCCCTGCCTGCTCCACCCTGTAGCACCTTTGCTGACAGCACCCTGGGGAATTTTGCAGTGATGATAACACAGCCTGCTGTGAGTCACCCTGGGAGTGCTGTGCACCTGTGTGACACCTGCACCCCACACATCCCCTGTCTTTAACCCAGCCTAACTCCTCCAGCTACCTGAACCACCCTGCTCTCCCTCCCTGGGGAGCAGGGCTCGCAGCAAACCGCCGCAGTGCTTGGCCATGCAGCAGTGGGGCCGCAGCAGCCCCCAGGGCAGCCTCGCACCTCCTCCAGCATCGGCAGAGGGCACTCACATGCCAGGGTTGGCTACTGGGGCTCCGCAGCCTGCCATGACTCCATCATCTCCTGGGAGCAGCTACACGCTAACCGCGCAGCACCCACTGGAGC
>NW_008684249.1:59946-62593 GCF_000695815.1 Acanthisitta chloris
AGTGGGAATGCTGCCACTGGAGAGGTTGGCAATGGCATTAAATCTGGGAGGGTTGGAGCCAGCAGCTGAGGCTGAGTGATCCGGACACCAATACGCATCCGTGAGAAACTGCTGCTCTGCAGTAACCTGCACTGTATATACAGATGGATTTGAAATCTATGTCCATTTATATCTGTCTACCTATAGACCTATAGCTGGATATCTATATGGACATCTTCTATGTGAGCATTTATAGCTAGATATCTATATAGACATCTTCTATGTGAGCATCTATAGCTAGATATCTATATAGACATCTTCTATATAGGTGTCTGATCCTATTATAGATATCTAGATATTATATAGATCTTTCTCTATAACAGATATCTAATACAATTGATCTCTCTAATATATATATTTATAACCAATATCTAACAGACCTACTTTAGTAGATACATATTCATTATAGATATTATAATTCTATTCTCTATCTATTCTTTATTTTCCCCTATATTCTATATGTCTCTCTAGAGATAGCTATCTATAGATATCTTTATAGATAGATACTCATAAAGACAGATCTGTCTATAGATATTTTAACAAACATTTCAAGACACCCCCACATTGCAGTCCCAGGAGGACCCACTGCCTGTCCTGCTGCTTCCTCCTCACTCCCAGGTAACATCCAGAGCCACCACCCCACACAGGGACTCTGATGATTTCCCTGAGCTGCAGCACAGCTTTAGTGCCACTTATAGCCATATTTATCAGTGCTGTTCCACTCGCCTCGGGGAAGGAAAAATCACATCCAACCTGAAATAACCTGCCAGCTCCAGACTCCAGCGTGTCCCACGCCAGGCACAGTCACTCGCACTGCCCACGTAAGCCAGGGCTGAATGTGTTACTCCGTGCGTACGCCTGTCCTCGCTCAACGCGGGGCGAACGTAGGCCTGGTTGTAGATTTTGGAACTCTGCTAGATATTGCAGAGGATATGCCACCAGGACATGGTCACTCAGCAGCAGTTAGGGTAACACACCAGACTTCTTGGCTGCACCAGCACTCCCTGACCTCCTTAGATGATGGGCACTGCTCCCATGACCTCTGGAGCACAGATCTTTAGACTAATGGGTTGAATAAATGTTACCCTGAGTTTCCAATCACAGTTGTATCACACTGGTTTTGAGGTGGGTTTTAATGGTTGGTCTTTTCAGTGAAACCATCACACTGCAGAATAAAGCACCTAATACTTTTGTAGGCTTGGGAGAGAAATGGGAGTGCTGACCTGCTGGACCAGGCTGGCAGGAGGCAAGGTCCTGAATGCCACAGCTATTTCATAAATAAAAATCACCCAAATGCTCTTATTTCCAATCCAGCAGGTGAATAAATCCAAACCCTTCCAAGGAAGGAGGCTAAATTGTTTTTCCCAGGCAGGGAGCAGCACACCACCACTCTTTCAGGGTACAATGTGCCCAGTGGCCCCGGCAAGCTTGTCCCGCTTCTGGCCTCTCTCCTGCAAGGCACCATCTAACCACCAGCCTCCTCCACACCTAAACTCTATTTAACTCTGCAGAATGAGAATTGAGGCTCACAGGTACAATTTTCTTTCAAAGACAGGCCTGATGCTTTCCTGGCTATTTAAAGGACCTCTATGCCCTGCTGCAGCCACGCTCTTCAGGCTGAGGCTGTGAGCAGGATGCAATACACTTTTATCGAGGCCAGGAGCACAGCACTTCCCTCCAGCACAACAGAGGATTTGTCAGGTCACATTATAAGCAAGTCATTTGTCACAGTTGCATTACACCAGCACCTTCAGCTAAACACTGCAGTCCAGCAGAGGCACAGCCGTTCAGCTGCCTTCCCTGTATGGCCCTGCTTTGGCAGCTGGCAAACATCTGGAGAGGACCTGGCACTGCAGTGGGCGAAGCATTCAGCATTGCCCCTATTTCCCCTCTACCTCTTCTCATACTGGTGCTGAGCAGCACTGGGATGATGGGGACCTCATCTGAAGTAGGGATTGAGCTCAGGGAGATACTCTTGAAAACAAGTAAATGTAGAAAGGGGAAAAAAAGAGGGAAAGATTCAAGGTTCTCTCTTTATTTGCCTCCTTTTCTCCCTGTTTTCTGCCTTCCCTCACCCACTGTGAGCACACACTTCCCACGTTTCTCCAAGCCTGAAACTACTGTGTGTATTTACACTATCCAGATCCATTATTCATGCAAGGCAAGAGCACCAATTAATTAGGGCTGCTTTTATATAACTCTGCAGGTAAAGCTATATGTAGCCGCTTGTAAGCCAGAATGGGATCTTATTTGCGCTGCACTAGATATGACAGGTTTTAAATATTGATGAGAGAAGACACACCAAGGCAAAACCTCTGGTGGAGAGGTCCTTGGAGGCCTGGCATGAAACAAGGACTTCAAAGGAGCAACCTCACTTTGCTAGATCAGACACATTCAGGAGCAATCGGAGAGCTGTGGCCACCCTGTGAACCCAGTGCTCAGAGAGGCACTGACACTTGCAAAAAGAGGCTCTTGGAAACCTTAGTTGCTGCTCCCAAACACCAGCATGAGCCAGGAAAGAAGTGGAAGGGGAATTCCAAGTGACAAATGAAAACAAATATTCTGGGTGGTTGCGTTGTTGTGACAGGCTCATTTATCTGAGCCACTA
>NW_008684249.1:62616-72643 GCF_000695815.1 Acanthisitta chloris
GACACACCAAGCACTGGAGCATGGAGAGGTGTTTCCCACTGGTAGAGAAACTGGGTCAGAACTTCCCACCACGGCAAACAGGGATCGGGTATGCTTTGAACCACGGCAGGAGCTTTTAGTTGGGATCATCATGAAAGGGTGCTCTGTGCAGGAAAGCACTCATGCTTCAGAAACTACCAGCTCTACTCTGCTCATGCCTCCTAACCAAAGGAAAATTAGAGGGATGTAAAGCTTAGCACATACATGCACTATGGGAGCAACTGTAATGCAGTTTTCCTTGGAAATGGGTAGAGGAATGCTGCAGGGACCACTGCAGTGTCCCCATGTAGCATATTACTGTGAGGGGACTGTCATCTTAATGACAATGGTCCTACAAGCTATGGAGACCTGCACACATGCAGAAGAAACACCACCACTTCAGCCATCCTAAATTTATCTATAATTAATTGCTGGATTATTTTTGCATTGCTTTGTAAAAGCTTCCAGTAGATGGACTTCTGCTGGTTAACATACAGGAGCTTCAGCCATTTTTTATCCCCTGAACATCCAGCTCTGTAAGTGCACTAAATGAAATCTCACATGCAAACAGCAAGATGCTCAGATTTGCCTTGTACATTCCATGTAAAGATTTGATCTTCATTTTATACCTAGAAAGGAAAAAAAAATCCACAACATAGCAGAACAATGAGGCTATGTGAAGCTCTCCCTGACTCCATCTGTCCACTGCCGCCAAGGGGTCTGCACAGAGATTTCTCTTGCAGGACCCCTATAATGCTCCTGACCCCAAGATGTGTTATTCCTACAGCTCAGCTGGGGTTTTGGTGGTTAAAACAGCACATCAAGGCTCCTTCTGTGCCAGCAACTGGCTGACTGGGGAACTATATATATATAATATATGTATATACAGGGAAAAATTAAAATATAATCAAGCCTATTCACCCTTCTGCATTGCACAAACATTTTCCTTAGTGCTATTTGATCTATTGATATTTAATTCTCTAATCTGGGGGTTAGTTCTGGTGCACATTTTGAATTCACGAGACCAACTTTCTACATGAGGGAAAACAAAGCTGTAACTCTTACTCCCATGAAGGTCCTGGTTTCAAAGCTAGCTTGGGGATTTTTACTTCCACTGCAATTAAAGACAGCTGCAAATCTAAATCTCTTTGGCTGCCTGGAAGAAGATTCAGCCTTACAGAAGGAAACTGGTCAACTGCTGAAAATAAGGACCCAAGTGTCTGACAGATGCAAGGAGACACGCAAAGGATGGCAGCAGTTCTCGGGGGCAGCATCAAGAGACCATCAGGAGATTTCCTCACTTCACCTTTTTATATATGTCTTTGATGTAATTGTTGGAGCAACATTATGAGATGGTGGATTTCCCCAAAAAGGCCCTAAAATGAAAGGCACTTTATTAGAGGTTTGGAAACCTCCATTTAGAAAAATCAAGGTGACAGAAAAAAACGGGATTCCTTCATTTTGAGCTGTACTAGATGAGGCACGAAAAATGGTAGGAGCTTTCAGTATTTAAAGACAAGACTGGAAAACTACCAAAAAACCCTACTGAAAGTCTGCACCGACAGAGGAATGGACCAGTTATCACAGTAACAGGCTCTTTTACTCCACACTCCAGCTCTTTTACTGTGCATCTCTGGTACAAATTAACTCCAGGCATTTCTGAGCTTGGCACCCTCCTAAATCAATCCTATTAGAGCTGCACTTGGGCCCAAATGCCAACTCACTCCCTCAGCCTGGGCACCTCCATGGCATCTTATGATGAGGCAGAGCTCTTTCTATAAACACAGTAATATGCTTGGCAGTACTGACCAGGCTGACTTAAGAGCCCCAAAATCCACCAGCTCTACGGATTTATTTGTCCTGGGTTGCTCTACTGGGTTTTAAAGGTCAACTTTATTTTGAAAACACAGTAATCTGAGTCTTCCACTGGTCTCTCCTCTCAGAGATCTGCTGGTACAGTGCTGCCTGCTGGAGGCACACCCCATCTTAGTCAGACCATAAAGTAGCATGGAAGAAATCCTGTTCCCATTAACCAAAATAAATCCCTAGCCAAGAGTCATCAATGGAAGTTAGTGCAAAGCTGGTGTAGGAAAAAGCAGAGAGGCCAAAAGGCAGCAGCCTGGCTGCTGCTGAAGCCTTTGGGTGCTGTTGTGATGGCTGTGAGTGCTGGAGCAGCTCTCTGGAGCGAAGCTGCAGTGACGTTGATGAGTGTGCTGGGTGCCTCGGGGCAGCGATATCAAACGCAGCACAGCTGTGACAGCTGCTGTTTGGTACCTCGGTCTGGCCATCAGATGCTTCCTGCTCCAAAATACCCAGGAAGAACAAAGGCCAAACCATATCCCCCACTGGCTGGCTGTGCTAGAAACAGCAGGACAGCCTGGGGGTACAAACCCCTTCCTGCATCCCTAAGCAGAGGCAGCATCCATCCCCGGGGCAGACACTGGGACTCTGCCACGAGCAGGAAGCTCAAAGGGAGGATGCTCCAAGCTGCTTGTGCAGCTCCCCTAGCCCACTCTTTGAAGCAAGAATGAAACTTTGTTTGCTACTCTCTGCATCTACTAATTTTCTGTTTTTCCTCCTGCAGCCCACAGCAGATACACAGCACCTTGCAGCTGGTAAAGCCACAGCCATGCAAGCTGGGGAGTGTCTGTCCTCAGCTGCTACCATAAGCCACTGCATTTGCAACAGAAGTTTTGTGCCTCTTCAAGGACTCCTGCTTTAATCCTCACCATAGCAACTCAGCTGTTTCTTGCCTGCCATGCAAACGGTGTCTAATAGAGAGCAGAGCTCATTTTACTCCGTGGCTGGAGATGCAGGTGCAGCCAAACCTGGCTGGATAGACCTGGCACACAGAAAATGCTGGAGCCATCACAGCTGCCAGCTGGGCCCAGCACCTCTCCTAATCCTGGCTAGCCCACGGGGCTGGTCACACCAGGGTGGGCAGAGGACACCTGCCAGCAAGTCTCACTGTCTTTCTCCACTTCTCTGACATGGCAAGAGCATGCAAACACCTCTTTGCTGGCTTTGCTCCAGCATATAATTCCTTTCCTTTAGGTCTGAAAGGTGCAAGGCAGCTGTTAGAGCCACAGAAACACATGCAGTTGGTTTAAATCCTGGCTATGGTGACATTAGCTTTTAATGACTTGGGGAAAGAATGGGGGGAACTGGCAAAGCCCAGGGGGCTCACACAGCCCATCCCAGCAAGGCAGAGACTCCACAGCTCAGGGTAGAGCTCGCCAGCTTAGCAAGGGGATTAGTCCTGCATTCAAAACCTGCCTGGGAAGCAGCAAAAAGAGAACAATTTTCTTCTGTGTGAAGAGAACATATTAATACAGCAGCAAGCATTGTACTCATTACAGGATTGCAGCTAATCTGGTGTCTGCTTTTATTCTGCTGTTGTTCTGCTCCTGTACTGCTTGCAGCAAGCAGGCTGGGACAAAGGCAGAGCCAGGCTTCCTTACAACAGTCCTCAGACAAACATCCATAGGGGCAGGGGATTTCAGGGTGCACCTATGTGCAAACCTTGTCCTCTCTCCAAGCAACTCACCAGCCCTGGGAAGGGTGCAGGGCACAAGCAAAGCCTGACCTACAAAGTATTGAACACTCCATGCTCTGTGCTCTGACAACATGACAGACCTACATATTTACCAGACTGAAAAAAGACTTTGCCTGGGATTTGCCCGTGTTGATTTTCACCCTGGAGGGGTTCAGAGGACCACCTCGAAGAGAGGCCACACCGTCATCACTGCCATCAGCTGCCTGAAATTCCTTCCTGTCTGTATCCCTGGCCTGGAGGCATTACCAGGCACAGGCAGAGTCTGGAGACAAGAGTAGTAGACCTCTGGCTCATGCAAATTAAGGGAGTGGCAGCTCTAATAGTCTGCAAATCTTTTTTTTCAGACATATTGGTGACCTCTTTGGAAAGCTAATTTAATGGTCCTTAACATATGAACCTTTCGATCAGATACGAGTTCAGTGCAAGGCAATGGGTGTCTTTGTGCAAAACCCCATAAAAACCCCCAAGAGATAGGGAAAAGCCCCTTTATTTTTTGGTGAACTTCTGCAATCCAAGAACCAGGAGCTAAAGCAAAAGCAAGAGCTTCCTCAACAGAGCACATGGCCAGGCTGAGCAGCTCAGGGACATCCAAAGTCACACGGTCAAATCCTGCAGCTGGATTTTAAATGGGGTGGATAATTTTATGACCGATCGCATTTGTAGCTGGTATGTTAAGACAAGGGTAATGAAATCTTATCCTTCAGGGCACATATGGATCATTGCACAAGTCAGGCAGGCATCTGCCCCTCCCTGCAAGAGAAACTGTAATTGGCAGGGACCGTAAGGACTGAAGTTGAAATTAGGGATTAAATGGGACACAAACGGCACACGGATCTGGGGAAAGGGCAAATGGATCTTTTCAGCCTTTTCTCGACTGTAACAGTTCACAGCAGCAAATAATGATAATGAACTTGAGAGATGCCTGGACCAGTAAGAGTTTTGCCCACCTTGACTGAATACAGCAGTATGTATGTAATACAGCCCCAATAATGGGCTAACTCGTATGTGTGCCCCTGTGCCATATGCTCTAGGGTGGCCCTGCTCGAGTAGGGAGGTTGGACTGGATGACCCACTGTGGTCCCTTCCAACCTAACTTATTCTGTGAACTTTGCTCAGTAGTTCCAGGGATCCCTTTAAGTTTGGTATTTCGAGAGTTTATTTATAGCAAGCCAGTTCTACTACCTTCACAAGAGCTGGCAACACTTACTATGGTGAGGAGAGTGGCTGGAGGTAGATACGCCAAAAGGATGAGCAGGGGAGTTTGACCAGAGTAACAAAACATTTGGAGCTACTGAATAGAGAGATCAGGACATGATCTTCTTAAAGGAGGCTCAGAACAGTCACTGCGGACCTGCTACCAGAAATCCCACTGTTCCACCCAAAACCAGCCTTTACCAGCCCATTGCATGGCTCTGGCCAGTTACCTCCTCCAGCCTTCGCCTCTGCTCCTTCTGCTCCTCGATTCGCTTCTGCCGCTCGGCCAGCAACTGCCGCTTGTGCTCCTCGTTCTCCCGCTGCTGCTGCTCCAGCTGCTGCCGGCGCAGAGCCTCCGACCGCTCCTTGTTCGCCAGCTGCAGCCGCAAGAAGTCTCGTCTCAGCGTCGACTCCCCGGGCAGGTTCAGGATGGAGCTGCACAGGAGAGAAGCATTAGAGAAGATCCCATCCCTGCATCCTTAAACCTCTTGCCAGGGGAGGTTCTGTATGATTTTCCAACCTGGCTCCTCTTTCCTCCATCCCACCAGCATCCTAACACCTGACAGAGCTTGGGCAGCAGCGGATGGAGGGATGGGGGGACCACAAGTGTCAGGGCAGGGTGGCAGACACACCACTCTGTTCATGGCTTACCAATCATTTATTTGCTAAAGGTTTCCTTACATGAAGTTTCTAACCAAAGCCTCTGGTGCTGCAGTGGCACACACTCTATATTTAGCTGTGCACAAAGCACACTTAAGCATGAATCATTGCCAGCTATTAAAATACTACATTATCTCAGTGAAATAATGGAATAACCTGATACTAATTACAACTGCTCTAAAAAATGTCACCAAAGAAGTTTTCAGCCCCACGGTGCTTGCAGCAGCACCAGGGAGGTTTCATGGTGAAAGTTACATGGAAATAGGAAGTTACACTGGGATGTAAGGAACCACATTTGAAAGAGTCTTCTTTAATTTCACCTCGTATTTTTCCACCTCTCAACATCCACATTGTCATGACAGCACCATGCTGTGCTGCAGATCCCACAGGCAATGGGGTACCAGGTCTTCTTCCCCAGTGCTTGGCTAAGGTGATTTAGAGCATCACTTTATACCCACTCACCACCCGGCAGCGAGAAGATCCTCTGTTCTGCCAGGGAACAGGACTCGGTGCTCAAACTGTCCTTTTTCCATTTCCAGTTCATATAAGCCCATAATCCAAACTGATTTTATACAGAGTTAAAGGGACATAAGGGCAGAAATTTAATGCTGATTCTTACCTGGGCTCTCCAGAGTCATTTTCCTCCTCCTCCTCCTCACTTCCACTGTACTCATACTCTGTCTCATCTAGGAACAGAATTGCTCATCAGTGCCCTTTGCTGGACTCATTTGTTTTTCCAGTGGCTGAAAACCCCAGAGCTCTCAAGGCAGAGCAGACAACTCTCTTTTTCTCGCATGACTAAGAACAAAACAGCATTATTGCTCTGCATTTTCTGTTTTAATGGGGGCCAGGGAAGCAGAGGTGGTCTCACTGGGTGTTGGCACCTCGCACACCTGTGCCAGTGGGGAAGGAGTCTGCCACAGGCAGCACCAGCACAGCAGACAACAGCCCCAACAACCACAGCCCCTCGAGGTAAAGATAGGGCTGTCCATGAAATAAGAATTTATCCTCACATGACACTGAGTGACTCCCTTCTTCAGGAGGGCTCTGCAAAGGGAGGTGCAATTGAAGCCACAGTCCCTGGAAAGTGGGATTTAGCCGGGCTTCTGAAGGCATCAACTCCTCTTCTCTTCCTATGCAAATCCATGTAATTTTCAGGCAATGAAGACATCCTCGTAAAAGCCCACTGCAATGTTGTGCTACATGCTGCAATTTCTGTTGGGATATCATCTTTATCGGATGAAGGGAATTATAGTAAAAGAAAGACTCGCATTTATCCAATTACTCTCCATCTCTAGGGTCCAACCTTCATTTGCCAGACTAAACACATTTAATACTTCACTAGGATCCCATTTTATTGTTTTGATTGTAGTGGAATCTATTACAAGGGGCTGGAAGGTACGCATGAAAAATTAATTCCACTACCAATAAGAAGAGAAATAGCAACGTATTAATTTGCTGGATTCTACAAACGAGCTTTAAAATTTAAATTCAGTTCACAAGCAGCTGAATACTTTAACAAGTTTCTTCTGCTATCTGATCTTCTTGCAGAGGACTTTGATAGGGCCTGGAGAGTTCACTGAAAACATTCAGTTTAATAGGTTATTCCTAGTCAGCGGAATTGCTTTGGGGCAAGGGTCTTATCTCGATGTTCATTTGCACAGCTCTGCTCATCGCTGGTGCAGCATGGATGTCATGTAGATCAACAGACTTGGCATGAAATACATGAGCTGGGGAAAATTCAGCTTAGCAGCTTCACCCTCCCACATGCCAGTATGGATCTATGCAAATTTCATACACACATTCTAATGAATCAAAGCTTAGATGTTCCATGTGGAAATTACCACCTGGACCAAACAAGGCACCATTTTTCATCAGGAAAAAAAAATTATTTTAAACCACTAATTAGCTCTAATGACAGACATCTGTCTGCTTTGTATGAACACCCATTGTTTTGTTATATTTATTTTCATTTCAATGGCTGAGAGCAACCAAATTAAGCAAAACAATCTGACCTCAAAACCACAGGAAGAGTGGTCACACAGAGGATCACAGCTATTGAACTCAACCAGTTTGCAAACAAACTCAGCTCTTTGAATAAGGGGAACAGGTAGCAAGACCATCAGGAACCCAATCCTCTCTGCCTTCCTTCTTCTACCCACATGGATGTGCCTTGGTCTATACTAGGGATCCCCAAGGAAGAAGTCAAGGATTGCCCAGACAGGGATCTCTAAGCACACGGCAGGGGCCAAGGATTGCCCAGATAGGGATCTCTAAGCACATGGCAGAGGCCAAGGACTGCCCAGAGAGCTGCTTCCCCACTGACCTTTCTCGCCTCGCTTCTTTTTAGTCCTGTCGATGTGGTCCTTGAGCTGGATGCGGACCTGCCTTTCGTTGGGCTGGTCTCGGATGAAGGGGTGCTTCATCAGCTGCTCTGTGGTTGGTCTCTGGCTATGGTTCTTCACTAGGCAGCTCTCAATGAAGGACTGAAATTTCTTAGACCTGGTCAAGGGTAGGAAAGGAAGGGACAGAAAAAACAGGTAAATATATCGATTCTTGTATTAGAAAGTGATAAAAACTGTGGGTATTTGAGAAGGTTTTTTGGCTGTTGCACAGTTCTGGCACAGCCTTTCTAAAGGATTCCCATATCTCTCAGTGCTCAGCATTTTCTCAAAGCTGCACCATCACATGAGCCCTCTATCACTTCATCCTCTCCTGTCCTTCCCATGCATTCTCCTATCTGTGCCTTCCTGGTGTAATTAGGAGAAATCACTATTCTGCTGAGTCTGGAGAAAGCCAGGAACCATCAGTATGACCAGAGAATCACCAAAGCCAGATCTCAACAATGGCAACCAAGAAAAAGCAAGGAGTGCTCCTCCTCCCTTCCCTCTGACCTGTGAAACTGCAGATAGAAACGAGAGACAACATGTACAGATATAAATGCAATTCCTTAATGGATTGTTTTTCATATTTTATGGCCCTGGGCAGTGTTTCAAGAGATGATTCTTTCTGAAAGTGAGTGGGACAAGCTAGGTTGATTTTTTTTTTTAGATTTAACCCCCCAGCACTGCATGGCATGTTAAAGCTCAGGCAACCTCTGGGGATGCTCCTGCCTGCAGCCCCTCCCTGCTCTCAGCAGCACCACTAACCCACCAGGCCCCAGACTCATGGATCCAAGCAAATGGGACATGCTCTTTGGGTAGCATGGCTTGGGCAGAGATGGGAACATGGCTGTGGAAGGCAGAGCCCTGGCCTCCTCACAGCCTGCCTGCCCACAAAGTTACATTCAATCTCAGCTAAAACAATTTCAGCCAAATCTTTAATAAACAAATTTCTCATAGTCTCAAGTGCTGCATATCAAAAGTTTTCCTAGAACTAATTTCACCACATTATAAACCCAAGAGAGCAGGGATTTACAAGAAAGGCAGATGTTGACAGGCTACAATAGTCTATGTTGCTTTAGCAAATAAGAAAATGAATATAAATTAATGTCAGAAGCCAACAGATACTACAGAATTGCATTAGAAGTAAAACAATAAGCTTTCAGGGATTTTACTTTTAAGCTGTCAGACTAAAAATGATTTATCTTTTAAGTGCTAATCCATACAAATTGAGATGCAAAAATAAAATAGACTACTGGATCAAATTAAATCCTCCCTCCAGCTTTACTAACAAGCAAATCTTCCTTCCCCACCTTGCCTCAAGAAACCCAGTGTCTCAGTGTATCCCGAAGGGACAGTCCATGTGATGCTCATGAAAAATCAGTTTCTAAAATATGATTCTCCCCTGTTGGTGTGAAGCTGGAGAGACTCCAGTCTTGGATGTGTGGTCCAGAGCACACAGAAATACAGTCAAGGTGAAATAGCTAAAGTGTTATCCTCCCATAAGAGCTGGGTTTTCCCATCTCTTGGGGATGGGGGTCCCACTGCCCTGTGATGCCCTAAGACACCTTTGCATCCTTGAGCTGGCTGAGCAGCTATGGACAGGGACCAGCTCAGGCCTCCGGATTTCCTGAAATCTTCCTCTCTAAAATGAGCAAGCCTGTCCAGGGGCACAGTTGAGCCCTCAATGAAGCTGGAGGAGAAGACAAAGGCTTTCTCCCTGGCTCTAATCCAGAAGGACACCACCACACATCTCATCCTCAAGGCACAGGTCAGCCTACCTTCCTGAAACACGTGCTCCTCCAGCTCCTGGGGTTTGTAAAGCTTAAATCAATGTTTGCAAAGTCTTTGCAGCTGCTTGGATGAAAAATGGTATCACAGTGTAAATATCACCTCATTAACAAAGAGGTTTTGTGTCTCTCACAGGGCAGAGCTAGGGAGGGTTTATGGGAATGACATCACTGAAGTTCAGTTTCATTTTGCCTGCAAAATGCTGGAAGGAGAAAACAAAGTTTGGTTGCTGGCTGGCTTTAATTGGGAAAGAAAATGGTACATCAAAGACTTTAATTTCATAGGAACACAGCACAGCACAGGGAAGTACACAGGTAGTGCCAGGTAACACCCCACCTTGCACAAAGCTCATCTTGGTATCTCAGAGCAGGGACTAAAACACAACTTCCACCCCAGCTCCCTTTTTACCTTAAGGAGATCGGGAAGC
>NW_008684249.1:72661-83730 GCF_000695815.1 Acanthisitta chloris
CCCCTCTGCCCAGAGGCTGAGGGAGTCTTTGCTGAATAAACAGCACTTTTGTATGAAAAATAAACTCTGAAGTCTCACAATCTATTTTGTGCTGTAGCACCGAGGATAACAAATGAGCAAACTGGTAATCTGGCAGAAAAGCAGCAGCTACTTGATTTTCTCAGCTGACCAATGTTATCCTCAAAAGGCTGTGCAAGGAAAGTGAGAATCTTTGACACCCTCTGCAGAGCCATCCATGAACAGTCCCTTTTCTCCTGCTTTGGTACTGGACCAGCTCATGACTGGGCTCAAAAAATTAAGATGCCTCCTGCCAAAGCCTGCCGTGACTTTTTAGGGACTAGTCCTAAAACCCCAACACCATGCATTCAATGCAGAGGACTCCAAGTCCCTCTCACTCCCCTCCCAGCAAAACAATATCTGCTGCTGTGGCACCAAGTGTTTTCAACCCCTATCGGATGCTTTTCTCCTTTTTCCTTCTGTGTCTTCAGCAAGATAATAAGCAAAATTTTAAGGACTAAGGCAAAACATCTCCTGTAAGCTCAGTCTATCTGGGAGCAAGGAGCAGTGCTATCTCTCTATCTGGCAGACCTTTCCTGACCAAAACACGGCTGAACCTGGGGCAGGCAAACAGCACAAACCAAACACAACTTTTTACAACTCCAATTCCATCAATACAGAACATACAGTAACAAAACAACATCTGCCAGGCTTCAGGAATATTTTTCCTACAGGTTTTTATTGGCAAGCCTCACCTTCCTTCTCCCCCCCCAACAGTGATGTATCTTTTCCTGCAAAATTTTAAAATAAAGCCAAAACTGAGTACAAATCTCTGCATTCCTAGGCTTTCAAGATAAACTACCCCTTCTTTTGGCCTGAATACATGTTTCCACTCAAAAATGGAACCTGACTGGAAAGAAACAGGAGCCAAGCAAAGTATCATCAGACTTCAGGCTGCATAAACTGACTTGGTAAGCCAACTCTGTGCTGTGAAATTGCAGTGTGAGTGTTGCCCTCTCTGCCCACTGAGGAATCCCTCCATCCCATGGTGGCTTCTTCAGACCAAATTTCTTTTCCACAGGAGATCAAGACCCAAACCTGTACTCACCAGAGTGAGGATGGAGACTACCACTGACCCCTAAAGCTATACAAACATAAACACCAAGTACACAGCATGCCCATGCTGCAGAAACAAGTTCCTTCAGAAACATTTTTACAGTCATTACAGATTGAGAAAGAAACTCACCACTTCTTTGATTTCAACCTCGGGGCCGGGTTGCGGGGGATGAGGAAGAGGGCTCTCATGGGATGCATGTCGCAGAGAGCTGCAATTTGCAAGAAGAGGCATTAAACACGGCATGACATGTTGCAGACCCCCTGGGTTTCCTACAGGGAGGCTACACACCCAACTGGGAGACCCGAGTTTCCTCTGAAGCTACAAGACTCACACAGCAGGAAGACCTGTAGCGACAATCCCCTACAGACAATCCCCAGCCCAGCAGCAGCCTGGAGATCAGATGAGAACCAATGTCCCCAGCCAACAGTGTGCTTGTCCCCAGCACCACCAGGCTCAGTGACAGGGGCTGGCGGGGGACACCTGTGCTCCTGCACCTGGCCAGGTGCTGACAGCAATGGGCTTAGAGCTTGGGACAGCCACATCACGTGCCACAGCACTCTGCTTTATTTACCTCCATGTACCATGCAAGGTCAGTCCCAGGATAATGCTGGACCATGGCAGTATGCCCTGCACAGGTGCACCAAGTGAACCCAGGGTGCCACTACTGCTGCCACTGCAGAGGTCAGTAAAAGAGCAGCTCTGAGGTGCAGAGTTTTGCCTGCTTCCAGCCCTTCTTCATCCATATTTTATTTAAGGAAACCATGACCCAGAGTGCTCAGGAATCATACAGGGTGGTGTGACTTTGCTCACTGCCTATCCTGTCCCCTGGGCCATGCTGCTCTGGCAGCTCTGTCCCCATGGATGCTGCAAGCTCTATCTCAGTGAGCCCATGTTGCTTGGGAAAAGCTTTACATGGTGTTTCTTGCACAGCAGCAGGCACTGGCTGGTGCTGAGCAAAGCCCAGCACGTTACAACCCAGAGTTAATGCACACAGAGCATTACTTACGGGGAGCACCTTCCGCCATCTCGATGGCTGTTATCCCCAAAGACCACAGGTCACTCTGTGAAAGAAAGCAGAGGGACATGTAACTCAGGGGAGCACTGTCACAGTGGCAGGCACCAGGGGGAAGTGTGGCTCTCCTCAGAGCAGAGGGCTCAGCCCTTTAAGCCAGGTTCCTACGTCCTCTACAAGCCCCTGGACCCACACCTTGAGAATTTGTCTTACCCTCCTGCCATGTGTTGGAGCTTTAGAAGAGTCTCCCAACTCTGCTGTTTATCCCAAAATTTATTTCAAAACCTTCAAGGCATTTTTGGTGTGGGACACAGCCACCTCACTGGCATTGCTCCCAGTAGTCACGGTGAAGACACTGCCTAGGGACATGCTGGTGACCTAAATATGCCCTAGTGAGGGAATCTTAATGAGTCCTGTGTCCTAATGAACAAACCCTCAGCTCCTGGAAGAACTGGTGACAAACTACTTGCTGGATTCACAGCTGGGATAAGCAGCAAACCTGGCTGCTGGGTGCCTGCTTAGCACTGTGTGACATGCATCCATGGATTTGATATAGCTCCACAGAAAACAGGCTGCCTGGAATTGATGCATGAAGTACGTTGAGGTACCCCAGGAGGCTCTTGTATCATGGACTGCTCATTAAATGGAAGCCTAAAAGCAGCATTTTGCCAGTGGAAGGAGAAATGGGCACTTCTATTCACCCTGTTCCCAAGCCCTGCTCATCCCACATGATTGGCTGAGACTCCTGAATGATCAGAGCTGGGAGAATGCACCTATTTGTGAATCGCTTTGATTCCATACTTGTATCACTCTTCCATCTTCTCCCTTGCAAACAAAGATACTTATATCCCCAGCTCCCTGCCAGAGAGCAGTGGTGAGCACCCCTCGGTGCCTCCTCCTCACCCCACCATCACCAAAGAACTGTGGCTGCACCTGTAGCTCTGCTAACAAGCCCCAAAGAATGGATTGGCTCTCCTAGCAGCAGCAGAGGCAGAGACAGTACATGCCTGGAGAGATAAAACAAGCACCTTCCCTAATGGCACTGCCATCAGCTGGTTTTGTGGCAGAAGGTGGCTAATTCATTAATCTGGACACCCTGTACAGGGCTGCTAAAGATTCACAACCCAGCACCTGCTGAATTGGGAACAGGACTCAGACCAATTTTGGTGCTTCCAACTCAAGATGGAAGGGATGACCTCTGCCTTCCACCTTTCCTCCTGCCCCTCCAGCTCTCATGTAAAGCTCTCCTTTGGCAGGTCCATTGCAGCTTTCTCCTCTCTGGTTCAAGAGTTGCCCTTTCCAAACTGCCTCAAGCCTTTAAACCTGCCATTTAGCAAGTAAACCCCAGAAAGGTTGTTTTTCCCAGTACAGAGTCCCAAAAGCTCAGTCAGAACTAGAGAGAGCCTCTAGCAACCACAAGCACATTTTCACATACACCCTCCAGGAAAGGTAACTTGGATTTTCAGTTTCAAGGCACTTTCCCTCATTTTTAACTCAAGTTCTCCCTTAACAAATGCCGTTCTTGCTACACATCTTTGTACCTGCTTAAAAATTCTCTCTCAAATCTTATTTCCAGCCCTTTCACAGTACAGCCTCATCCACTCTTTGTTTCTGGTCAGCTGGGATTTCTGCTGCATACTTAATTATCGCAGTCTTTCCACATGATTCAGCACACATGACCCCTTCCCTCTGGGTTGCCACTGAACTCCTTCCAAATTCCTGATGTGTCTTTCCATATTGAGGTGCCCAGTATTATATGCAAGATGCCAAGTGATCTTAAAGCTGGAGCAATACAGAAAGGGATTATCACCTCACTAAGTCTCCCAGAGAAAGCAGAAGACTCAGCGGGAAGCACACATTTTATAAGGATCTGGAATTCAGGGTTTTTTTTGTGTGGTTTTTATTTTTGAGACTGAAAAGCTTTTCAGTCCACCCAGCAGAGAGATGCTGTGCTAATATATTTGCATTGCCTTGACTTGGGAAGGGAAGCAGGCTTCCTTCTCCCCCTCCTTTGATTATAAGCTTATTGACAAGATACCTCTAAAGAAAAAAGGAAGACCAGCTGGGGAAAAAACCAACAAATAACCTAAACCATGTGGGGTTTCTGTTTGTTCTTTTTAAAAGTGGTTTATTTTTGTGAGGAGGTATTTACTGCCTCCTTCCATAGATTACACAGGCATCTCTTTCTGGCTAAGAAAACAGGGAGATCAGAGGCTTTTTGTCCAACAGATTAAGCCTGTGAGGATTCCTTTTTTCACCCTATAAATCTCATCTTTTGTATTCAGTATTTTAAGCTGCTCAGCTAAACCTGAGAGCATCTGATTTGCATCCCTTTTAAAAAGAAATAATTATAATTTACATCCTCCCACCCTACTTCAAAGCAAGAGCATCAGGTGCAGGGATGTGATCTGGGGTACAGACTAATGTCCAGTGGCTCCCACATCACCAGGAGCTCCCAAAGCACCCTGCAGTGAGCGTGTCCACAGCAATCAGCCTTCTGTTCCACACCCCCAGCCACGGCAAAATGGTCAATGCCAACTTCAGAGAGGCGAGCGCACCGCTCGCTACAAGCATCTGATCCTCGGGGACAATGGAGGGATTCTGGTCCTGGAGCTTGTGCATCACTCAATGGCATATTAAGTGCCCTAGTTATTCCAGCAAGAGGAAAATCCTCGGGGATTTCTGAGGGTAGAAAGCAGCCTATGAAGATATAAGTCCTTTATTTTCAAAAATAATAATAAAAAGCTGCCATTAATGAGAGCGTTGCAGAGGCAGCTGTTGGTGGAGAAGTGGTGAGAGCAGCTAGTGTGGGGTGCAGCCTTGCCATGAAGCACTGCCATCAGCAGAGCTGAGGAAATATCTCTTGTAATTGGTTAATCAAAGAGTATTAAGCAATTGCAGATTAAACTATTTCTACATGTCCTTATCACTAATCACTACTCTGTAACCCAGAGCCTGAACTCAGACTGGAGAGCTGCTCTCTGGAAAAACATCAGTTCAAAAACTGACTGATGCACTTAAATGGCTGCAATGGCAAAGCATCACTTGGTTACTTTGAAATGCTTCATATCTCAAAAATAGCTCTGAATGATCAGTAATTGCACCCCAAAGTGTACCACGATGGTGGGCTGTGGCACTGTCACATTGGAGTGTTCTGCTGTTAGAAAGCAGCTCACACAGAGGGTCTCAAAGTCCTTTTTAAACATCACCTTATGAAGTGACCTCTCAGCATGCACATGAACAGAGGGTTCAGCAAGCTTTACATATGTCTGAGCTTCCACCCCAAAGCTCATGTGTCAGTGTCCTGCCCTCCTCTCTGGACACATCCAGTGGACTTTAGGAGGTTTGGAGCTAGAAATTCAAGCCCTGGACACTTTAAAAACCCAAGGGACAAAAAACCAGGGGATATTTCTATAGATAGGCACCATGAAACATGCAGAAATAGGGTAATATATATTTAACTCTCCCTGATTTAAACATCAGACCTCACTGTAGTTTGAATGGGCAGGTGGGACTCCTAACCCTCCTGTGGACCTGCTGCATGGCACAGGGCTCTGTGCCACATTATAACTCAGCAGCAATGTTGTGCTGCCACCGATCCAAAAATAAACTTCAAACAGGCTAGAGAGACATGTGAAAAGTAGGTCAGCCCCCTAAACGTCTGACTGTGTGGCAGCCTTCAGATCTCCCTGTGAATATCAGCCTGCAGGCCAGAAAATGTGATTTTGCCCTTTCTAAACCTGACCTGACTTCTCTCCAGAGTAAATAGAGCAAATACAGCATGTTTGACTGGAGTATTTAAACATGCAGCACTGAAGAGCAGGGTAGCAGGTAGGAAGCCTCAGTCTGACACCTTTCTCAGCATGAGGAAAGACTTCCTCACAGTAAATTTTGGATACATGAACAGCACAACAAAGACTCGCATTGGACTTGAACTGGCATCTCAAAATGCCAAAGCCAGAAAGCAGGAGGAGATCGCACTGCCTGTCAGGTATTTTTCAAAGCTGCAGGGATATACTGAATTCCTGAGGAAGGAGATGCTTGTTCAGGTACCTTGAAGTCGTAAGTGGCATCAGGATTTTCATCGCAGGCGATGACCTCGGGGGCCATCCAGTAAGGCGTTCCAATGAAGGTGTTTCTCCTGCCCACCGTTCTGTCCAGCTGAGCGCTGACACCAAAATCCACTGAGGATCAGAGACACAACGGGGCATTGTAAGGTCAGAGACAAACCTGAGCAACACTCTTCTGTTGAATGTAAAACATTGGGTTCATTCAGAGCAATTCTGCGTGGCCAGGAAAGAAAGACGTGGCCAGAGACATTGTTTTTTGATCTCTGCTGGGATCAACAGAGGTCAATCAAGGACAAACCCGATCATCTGATGTCCAGGTTTTGTATGAAACCCTGTGCCTTTTCCTCTTTGCCAGGAGGCAATGAAAAGAAATCACTGCTCCTCATACTAATGAGAAACAGGGTTAGCAACATGAATAAGCAGCAGCCTTTGTTCTATGCTTGCTCATTTGAATTAAAGCCTGCCAAATATTGGTGGAAGCCTCATTTTTCTACCTAAATTCTTGCTGGAAACGGCAGAAATGCAAAAGACTTAAGGAACTAAGGGCCAAGGACAAAGGCCCATAGGGAAATGTCAAGCAGAGAGCTGCAAAATGAAGCAAAAAATGATGAAATCAAACCAATGAGAGAATGCTCTATGGTCCACTAAGTACACTTTGCACAACACAATGGCTGGAGATTTGCCCTGGAGAATTTCCCCTTGGAGGGGAATCTTCACCAGCATAAAGCCAAATGAGCTGGCGGTGCCATCTGTTAAGCTGGGGTTTTATCCTGCTGTAAAGGGAGAGGAGAGGCATGGGAAAACGAGGCTTGCACCTCACATTACCAGTGTGAGGGATCTTCCATCACTAGCACAAATTAAAATGTGCAGAGACAGCCTTAATAACATTGGTGCTGGACAACTGAGGATATCAGCACACCATTAGCGCTGATCCACAGCCTTCCATATGACCTTCACACGAGTGCCTGCTCTTCTCCAGGGTAACTAACATCACATATGAAATTCAGAGTACTTCTTGCAAATTAAGGTCCCTCCATCAGGTTAGCTTGGGAAAGGAATGTGGATTATGTCACACTAAACAGAAGGATTATGATCCTGCAGGACACTACCATGCAGCTCTAGTAGTGGGAGAACAGTCTTTGATAACATCTGGTAATGCACACAGGGCAATTTTCAATCTGAGGCATGAAGAAATGGTCTTGGTTGCTTAACCTGTATCTGATGGCAGAGCTGTCTGAACAGCAATACCACTGCAAGTGCATCTCTGCATGCAGAACTTGGCCATCGACCACTGGCAGCTTATGGCACAGCACTCGCTCATGTTATTGAGGCCAGCATGGCAAAAAACACAGAGCAGCTCTTGGTACCCATCCCCTCTTCTCCAGGCCATGTACAAATCCGTATTGCTGCTTCCCCCCAGCCAGCCCACCTGCAGTTTCCAAGAGCTCTAACCCACTCTCACCTAGCTTCACTTCTGCATTTTCCGTCAGCAATACATTCTGTCCCTTGATGTCTCGATGAATTACTTTGTGCTGGTGTAGATGACTCAAGCCCTAGAGAATTCAGAGAAAGGTTAGAGGAATCCAAGTTCAAAGCATGTTATTTTCTGACATTCCTCCTCAACCAATTATGCCCCAGAAATGAAAGGTTCACAGTTGGAGTTAAGCACTCAAGAATGCTTTTGTTTATCACGTGCTCCAAACAGTGTCCTGCGTCCCATGCTGGGAGGACAGGCCTGGCGAGGCGCCGACAGGCTCTGCGGGTGCTCTCCACTGCACGGAACCCTCCATTCTACAGGGATTAAACCCAACCTCTCAAGTTTCTGCAGGAACCTGTATTAACCCAAATTCCTCTGCAGCTCTAGACATATTTTCCCCCATGTGCTCCTTTGCCTTAGGGAACCATTTCTGCGGCAGAAATAATAGAATGGGTTTGTCTCCTTTCTCTCTTTCCATCATCCAGAAACTGAGGAAAACAATTCTCTTGTTATATCGGTCCAATAAACTGGATTTCAATACACTGAGAAGCTTGTATTAAAAAAGCTACCATGCAAATACAAATGTTATAACTTGCACATATGCCTAATAGAGATATAGCTCAAATTAAAAGCCTGTCTCAAAGGCTAAAGGTAAACTAGCTTTGCTGTTGTGCTGTTTTATTAGCTCATTAATTTCTTTTTGCAACCTACATTTTTATTTCATTCATTTGTTATTTCAAAGTAACAGCCACCTATATTGCCAGCTCAGGAAAAATATGGATTGCTTCAAAAACTAATTTTGCATTAGGTTTACATTTCACATTAAACATTCATATTTGAGGAAGAAAAGAATTTCTGCTATCGCTACTGGTAGCTATTAGTCATTTTACGCTCGTTACCTTGGGAAAACACCGTGGAATAGATTCTATCAGTATGGAAGTCCTTTTCTAGCCACATTATACTTGGTTAGAGGCACCTTTGTGCATCGGAGACAAAGCAAAAATTCCACTGAATTTCAATAAATCCTTTGACAGACTTGTGTTAGAATTACAACTGTCCATCAACATCTGAACCAAGAGTGAACCTCCTTCTGCAGCACAGAGGTGGGAGCCTTTCATCACCTGAAACCCTAAGGGGGTCACCCCCCAACCGCCCCAACGCGCCGCTAAAGTGCGAGTGATGACACTCAGTGGTGGCCCCGGGACATGAGTCAGTGGCTGGGCTCTGACTCACTGCCAGGGACTATTTTAAGCAGGCTCACAGAGCTCATACATATAAAATAAGCCCATGTAACTGTGGTCTCCTGGCACTCAAAGCAGTGTCCAAACAACAGCTGATTAGCTACAGGGCCAGGATCTTCTGCCCATCGTGTTGGTGCAGGCAGTGGCATTCAAGGTCAAGACAGAAGTGCTGTGTCACCTCTGGACACCCATGGCAGCCTCAGTGTCAATCACCTCCTTTCTAAGCAGTCATTTTACCTCATTTTCTGCATAGAATCAAAGAATAGTTTAGGTTGGAAAAGACTTTTAAGACCACGGAGTCCAACAGTAACCCTAATACTGCCAAGCCCACCACTAAACCATGTCCCCGAGTGCCACATCCACACATCTTTTAAATCCCTTCAGGGATGGGGACTTCCCTGGGCAGTCCATTCCAGTGCTTGACATTCCTTTCAATGCATAATTTTTTCCTAAATCTCCCTTGATGCAACTTGAAGCTGTTTCCTCTCATCCTATCACTTGAATGGCTATTGTACAGGTTTCCTTCACATGATCAGTATTTCTGTTTTCTCTTGAACAAATCCTTGGTTCACAGAGATTTTGATGCTGGGCAACCTTTATGATCACACCATCTGACCTCAGCTGTGCAAAACGCAGGCAAGTCTTTGTTGAATGTGCCATCTCCCAGTACATGAAACTCCAGCGTGGCCCACTTTAAGACATTTCAGTCAAACATTTATATCATGAGTATAAAAGTTGCAGCATCCTCATTAAAGCCAGAGACATGTGGATTTAATAAAACATAGGATGCTTTTTAATCATGAAGATTCTTCTTTCCACAGACTTTATTAGTCCTCACCTTTCTGTTAACTAAAAATGTAATTCTAATGTCAACAAATCTTTGCCCTATTAATACTGAAAGGAAATTATCTTTTTGTTCAAGGAAAAAGAAGGTTAAAATTCAGGGAACTAACAGAGCTAAAGGGCATTATACAGGGCTTATTTATTATGCATCATACAAGCACATGAATCATTCATGCCTGCAGGCTCTGAGGAGGCTCCAGCCCATGGCAGCACAGCAACCACGAGGTCTGTGGAGCCAAAGGCTTTCTGCGTCCCCTGAGCACTGAGTGCCACACTCCAACAACCCCCAATGTTCAGCTCCCTCTGGACACGTACCCGCAAAATCTCTCTGCAGATGTAGGCAATCCATTCCTCCTTCAAGGTGTTCCCCTTCGTGTTCTTGATGAGGTCGGTGACGGAGCCTGCGCCGCAGAACTCCATCACCAGCTGCCAAACGGAACAGAAATACAATTAATGCAATGACACCAACAGCACCCTCAGGGCTGCCCAACCCAAGGGCAGGACCCCAATGCTGGCACTGCTGCTGTGGGGCCACCACATGATGTCCCTGGCACATCATCCTATCAGCTTGTAATCCATCTGGGTTTTGTTACAAAACTGAAACAATAAAAGGCTGAAAGGCTTGCTGCTCTCCACAAAGTTGGGAGCAAGAAATAGGAATCAATCCAGTGCTGAAAATCAGTGAAGGAGATTGGAATCTCAGACTCCACTGCTACATACCCTACTTTATACTTAAGATCAATGTTTAGTATCAACAGCAATAAAACAAAACTCTGCCTCTTGCAGAGTTTTGTAAGCTCTTCAACTCTGAAAATACAAAGGCACCAAGACAGATGTTTGAAAGCTTCCTACAACCTTAAAAACCAGGTGTCATTTTCAATTATGTTTTATTTAACCAGATCATCTTTGGTTCTGATCATCTCTTTGAGCAGGAAACCTCCCTTGAGGGGAAGCTTGCCATGAAGCTCCAGGCTGTCCAGGAGAGATGGTGTCCTACTGCTCAGGGTGGTTCCAACCAGACTGGCCACCACTGCTTGTATGACTTCCAAAGTTTCAGAATATCAAATACAGAAGTATAATGATCTAACCCAGCCCAAACTTAATCTTGTCATTGAGCAACTGTGAAGTAAATGTTACAAAAATAGCATGGGATGTGAGTCTGCCTCCCAGGGACATCACAGATCCCCAGGGCGTGTAGGAGCCGTCAGCATGCTCCAGAAACCAGCACAGCCCGTGTATGCAACAAGCCTCCTCCAAGGCCTGTGCAAGTGTTTCTTTCAGATGTGAAACCATGCTTTCCAATTAGATCTGC
>NW_008684249.1:83759-84771 GCF_000695815.1 Acanthisitta chloris
GTGCCTTGCCAGATTCTTCAATGCACATGTTTAGTTTCTTATGACATGATGCTTACATGGCATTTAATGTTCTCCAAGCAAGTGACATCATTTTATTTAAAGCACAGGCCAAGAGGAGAAGAAAAACTGCAGAAGGGTTACTCCTAACCAAATTCCACAAATGCAGTGATTTAAGACTATCATAAATAAACGACCATAAAATCCAGACATAACACTGCCATAAACCTTCAGGTTAAATAAAATACTTGAGCAGACTATATCTTAGTCGACTTTGGCCATGCTCCTATCTTTAGTTTTGATGCTAAGTTTCTCTTCTCTTCCTAAACTGGCAGCTGAAAAAAATTCTTGGTATATCCCTGTTACATCAGGAAACTGGCTTCAAGCAATGGATGAGTGACTGGCCAAAGTCTGCTCCATGCAAAGGCAAGGAACACATTTGCAGCTCTCCTACCCTGGCTGGGTCACTGGGACATGGCCTAAGCCATTGGTTACTCATTGCTCACGGAATGGGGAATAATGGAACAACTGGTTTCAGAGTCACTTTTCCTCTCTTTCTTCCCTTTGAAGGACTGACACATGGGGAATATCAGTGTCTGCATGTATTTCTGATTACATGAACATTTGTGATACCACAGCAGCAAGTTCAGAAAGGAAAACTCTGGATAGCTAAGCCAGCCACAAACACTTTCCAATCCAAAATGCTGCCCTCTCTAGTTCTCTTCCAGGGAAATTCAACCACAGGCTCTCACCCAAGTTTGGAGCAGGAGGAAGAAGAAGGGCATGCTAAGCTGTCTATGGCAATCACAAGGCCATGAAGATGGAAGAAATCCCATTAAAAGTACACAGTGCATCCATTAATTTGCCAGATTATCTTTATGGAGCTAGCCATTCACTGCCCTTGGTTTCCTCAAAACCAAGATTAACTTCACACCAGGGGTGAATAATACTGACACCTGCTGATGTATCCCAAATCTCTAACTATGAAATCTCCTGGAGATTAGAGGGGAAAAAA